>NW_028261382.1:32356332-32441332 GCF_051295495.1 Thamnophis sirtalis
GATGGCTGGTTTTTCCAATAGCTGAAAGTTGTTGAATTAAAGATATTTGATTAACGGGAGGGTAAATCAATGTAAATCAATGTAAAATGGGACGCAGTGGCTCAGTGGCTGAGACGCTGAGCTTGTTGATCAGAAAGGTCAGCACTTCGGCGGTTCGAATCCCTAGCGCCGCGTAATGGAGTGAGCTCCCGTGACTTGTCCCAGCTTCTGCCAACCTAGCAGCTCGAAAGCACGTAAAAAATGCAAGTAGAAAAATAGGGACCACCTTTGGTGGGAAGGGAACAAGCGTTGAGTCATGCCGGCCACATGACCAGAGACGTCTTCGGACAATGTTGGCTCTTCGGCTTTGAAACAGAGATGAGCACTGTCCCCTAGAGTCAGGAACGACTAGTACGACTACATTTAACAAGAAGCCAAAGTCACTTAAGAAACGTGTTCCTTGCTTAATATCACTTTATAAGGCCTTGGTAAGGACACACTTGGAATACGGCATCCAGTTTTGGTCGCCACAATGTAAAAAGGATGTTGAGACTCTAGAAAGAGGGCAGAAAAGAGCAACAAAGATGATTAGGGGACTGGAGGCTAAAACATATGAAGAACGGTTGCAGGAACTGGGCATGGCTAGTTTAATGAAAAGAAGAACTAGGGGAGACATGATAGCAGTGTTCCAATATCTCAGGAGCTGCCACAAAGAAGAGGGAGTCAAACTATTCTCCAAGGCACCTGAGTGTAGACCAAGAAGCAATGGGTGGAAACTAATCAAGGAGAGAAGCAACTTAGAACTAAGGAGAAATTTCCTGACAGTGTGAACAATTAATCGGTGGAACAACTTGCCTCCAGAAGTTGTGAATGCTCCAACCCTGGACGTTTTTAAGAAGATGTTGGATATCCATTGGTCTGAAGTGGTGTAGGGTTCCTGCCTAGGCAGGGGGTTGGACTAGAAGACCTCCAAGGTCCCTTCCAACTCTGTTATTCCATTCTAAATCTTGCAAAAGCATCTGAGCTGCCAATTTTTGTTCATTTTCCCCCCCTCCTTTTCTGCTATGTCCTCTTAATTGGCTGAAAATCCTATTTGTGCAATCAAACAGCGGAGATAAAAACTAGCCTCTTTCTTCCGAGTTATTTCTCTAATCGTTCTCCCTCCTCCTTCCTCAGTCCCTGCTACCAGCCTTAACACTATCCGTTTTATCAAGACCCCCTTCTCTCTTCTAATGAAGCCTATTTGTAAATAGCAGGATAGGCTGCAATTAAGCCATTAGCGTCTAAACAAACAAACATGCTAATTAGGCTCTTCTACAAGGGGTTTCTTTCTTCCCTTTTTTCAAGGGGGTGTTGGGGTGGGGCGGGAAAATATTATGGAGAGGCTGGAATTTACCTTTCATTAATCTGGCTTAATTGCCTGCTGGAAAGTCAACATCAATCAAGAGCTCGGAGTGATTTTCCTTGATATTAAAAAACAGGTGATGAGTTCTCACGTGGCCACTCCTCCCCCTTCCACCCCTTGGCAATCGGCTGCAGATACGTCCCGGCAGGAAGGCAAGCTGGCAAATTTTATTTTAGTTATTTGTGTGCTGCTTTTGTTCTTTTTAAAAAAAAAAAGATAAGCAACTCACAGTGGCAAACGTATCCGACGTACCCTCTTCCACCTATTTACCCCACAACAACCCCTGTGATGTGGGTTGGACTGAGAAAGAGGGACTGGCCAGTTTCCTGGTGATTGTCCCAAAGTCACCCAGTTGACTTTCAGCCCTAAATTGGGACTAGAACTCCCAGTCTCCTGGTGATTGGCGCAAAGTCAACCAGGTGGCTTTCATGCCTAAGGCGGGACTAGAATTCACCGTTTCCAGGGATTGTCCCAAGGTCACCCAGTTGACTTTCAGCCCTAAGGCAGGACTAGAATTCCCAGTTTCCTGGTGATTGGCCCAAAATTACCCAGTTGACTTTCAGCCCTAAATTGGGACTAGAATTCCCAGTCTCCTGGTGATTGGCCCAAAGTCACCCAGTTGATTTTAAGGCCTAAGATGCAACTAGAACTCCCAGTCTCCTGGTGATTGGCCCAAAGTCACCCAGTCGACTTTATGCCTAAGGTGGAACTAGAACTCCCAGTCTCCTGGTGATTGGCGCAAAGTCAACCAGGTGGCTTTCATGCCTAAGGCGGGACTAGAATTCACCGTTTCCTGGTGATTGGCCCAAAGTCACCCAGTTGACTTTCAGCCCTAAGGTGGGACTAGAATTCCCAGTCTCCTGGTGATTGGCCCAAAGTTACCCAGTTGACTTTCAGCCCTAAAGTGGGACTAGAATTCCCAGTCTCCTGGTGATTGGCCCAAAGTCACCCAGTTGATTTTAAGGCCTAAGGTGCAACTAGAACTCCCAGTCTCCTGGTGATTGGCCCAAAGTCACCCAGTTGACTTTAAGGCCTAAGGTGGAACTAGAACTCCCAGTCTCCTGCTTATTGGCCCAAAGTCAACCAGTCTCCTGCTTCCTAGTCTGGTGCTTAATGCTAGCCCAAATTGGCTCTCTACACCCCATCAGATACTTTTACAGCAACTGTCACAATTCCAGATAGTCCTTGACTTAAAATCATTCGTTTAGTGACTGTTTGAAGTTAAAACAGCACTGGGAAAAGTGACTTACAACCAAGCCTCACACTTATGACTCTTGCAGTAAGTTCAGCCCCATTTTATGACCTTTCTTGCCACAGTTGTTAAGTGAATCACTGCAATTGTTAGGTTAGTAACACAATGGTTAAGTGAATCTTCCTTTCCTTCCCTTTTTCCCTTCCCTTCGACTCCGTCATAAAGACATGCCAGTTGCCAAGTTCCTGCATTTTAACCATGTGACCACGGGGCTGCTGTCATAGTCGTAAGCGTGAAGAACAGTCCTTTATTTTCAGTGTCAGGGTAATTTCAAATGGTCACTAAACGGATTGTACATCGTATTGCACAGTGAGTGGTGATTCAGCAATTTTTTCAGGAACGAAGAGGTTAATAGGCAGCTATAGAAAATGCAGTTTTCAATTTGTGGTAGGTTCCTGAGTGGGGTGAAACTCTTCTGAGACCAGTTTTGGTCGCCACGATGTAAAAAAGATGTGGGGACTCTAGAAAGAGTGCAGAAAAGAGCAATAAAGACGATTAGGGGACTGGAGGCTAAAACATATGAAGAATGGTTGCAGGAACTGGATATGATGAAAAGAAGGACTAGGGTAGACAGGGTATCAGCCTTCCGATATCTCAGGGGCTGCCCCAAAGAAGAGGGAGTCAAGCTATTCTCCAAAGAACCCAAAGGCAGGACAAGAAGCAATGGGTGGAAACTAATCAAGGAGAGAAGCAACTTAGAACTGAAGAGAAATTTCCTGACAGTGAGAACAATTAATCGGTGGAACAACTTGCCTCCAGAAGTTGTGAATGCTCCAACACTGGAGGTTTTTAAGAAGATGTTGGATATCCATTGGTCTGAAGTGGTGTAGGGTTTCCTGCCTAAGCAGGGGGTTGGACTAGAAGACCTCCGAGGCCCCTTCCAACTCTGTTATTCTAAATCTCTTCAGAAATTTTTAGCTCTTGCAAAGTGCAGGTTTGCGTTCCTTCCAGTACAACCTTTGGCGGCGGCGGGGGGGGGGGGAGAGGAAAACCAAATCACATTGCAAATTCCTCTATTTATGTATCCCCGGAGTGAAGGAAACGTTGGAAGTCAGGTCACATTTGGTTTAACTTAAGGTATTTATATGCTCCCCTTCGATAAACAGTATCTTATAAATAAAAGACAAAGCAAAATACATAATTAACCGGGAATGAAATCCAAGGACGGGAGAGAAAGCAGAGCAAGGGCAGAAGAGATGCCCAAGCAGAATTTAGAAGGGGGGGGGGGAGAATGCTTCGGGGTGATCTCTGACCATTTCAAGCAGATCAACATTTCAAGGTGAATTCAGAGGTCACACGATTCGTATAAGGTTTGAACCCCAGATGTTGATGGTTTGGAGACGACTCGCTTTCCAAAAACTTCAACTCTTTATTTTTTGTAAGCTGCCTAGTGTCACTGAAAAGAAAGAGAGAGAGGAAGGAAGGAAGGAAAGAAATTAAGAAGAGAAAGAAAGAAGAAAGGAGAGAAAGAAACAGGAAGGAAATTGAGAAGAGAAAGAAAGAAGGAAGGAAGGAAGAAAGAAATTAAGAAAAGAAAGAAGAAAGAAAGAAAAGAAAGAGGAAAGAAGGAAGGGAGGGAGGGAGGGAGGATTTGATACTATTATCTTATTCCACTGTACCAAAAGGAGATGGGAATCAATGCCTTTTCTTTCTTTTTATCTTTTTTCTTTCCCCTTTTCCCTTTCCCTTTCCCTTTTTCTCCCTTCTTTTCTTTTCTTCTTTTGTTTTGTATTTTATACTAGTTGATTACCTGGCATTGCCTGAGTATTTATAGATGTTGAGGCATTCGTTTGACAGGGAGTCATTGAGAGGGGCCTTTCTTCCTCCTACTCCCATACCCATCATCCCTGCCCTCTCCCTTCCACCTCCCACGCTCTCCTATTCCCCGCCCTGTCTACAATCTTGGCACTTTGCCCCAAACCCATCAGGCACTTCCCCATTGGTCCACTGGAGGGCGAACGTCATGGCTGGCTTCCCAGAGGAAGCTGCGAAGGAACGGACATCACAAACCATTGCCGCTCTAGGATGCCACACTCTCCTTAACAGCCCAGGCGTTCCAGAGTTATGCTGGAACACACAGACACAGAAACACACCCTGGCGTGTCTTCCCCCCAGTATTTGTTTCCAGAGGGTAAGTCATCCGTGTACCAAGTTTGGTTGAAATTGCTTGAGGCGTTCCAGAATTATGCTGGAACATACATATATATATACAGCCTTTTAGGATAGATAGATAGATATAGATATAGATATAGATATAGATATAGATATAGATATAGATATAGATATAGATATATATACATATACATATACATATACATATATATATATCCTGTTTCCCTGAAAATAAGACTCCTCAAATAATAAGCCCAATGGGGCGTTTGAGCACATGCACTAAAATAAGCCCTCCCCCAAAATAAGACCTCCCCGAAAATATTGCAACACAGAAGCAGCCGCCTCCTGCACCTCAAAAATAATAAGACCTCCCCGAAAATAAGGCCAAGTGCTTATTTCAGGAGGTCAAAAGAAAATAAGACCCTGTCTTATTCTTGGGGAAATACGGTATATATAGAAAGAATAGGTAGGTGGGTAGGTAGATAGATAGAGATAGATAGATATAGATTAGAGATAGAGGTAGGTAGGTAGGTAGGTAGGTAGGTAGGTAGGTAGGTAGGTAGGTAGGTAGATGAGATTAGAGAGAGATAGAGATAGCTAGAGAGATAGCTAGAGAGATAAGAGAGATAACAGATAGATAGATAGATAGATAGATAGATAGATAGATAGATAGATAGATAGATAGATAGATAGATGAGATTAGAGATAGATAGCTAGAGAGATAAGAGAGATGATAGATAAATAGATAGATGTGGATGGATGGATAAGATGGATAGACAGACAGCAGACAACAGATGAAAGAAAGAAGGAAGGAAGGGGTAGGTAGGTAATTAGGTAGGTAGGTAGGTAGATAGGTAGGTAGATAGATATAGTAAATAGATTATAAACTAATAAATTAAACTAATACACAAAAATATGTACAAACTGTACTGTTTTCCAACCTACCTCTGGGTCTACAAGAGACGTATATCAATACAGACGACAAAAGTTACTGCAGATTATTTCTTATCTAAAGGTTTCTTCAAACTAGAATAGATTTCTATGATGTAACTCTTTTTAGCAGATTTTTTTAATTATTATTTTTCCCCTTCTACAACACCTTATAGTCATTATATCAACATTGTTATGTCATCATACACGTATATGTATATAATATTTTGCTTCTATATTTACACACCTTTATACACAGTTCTATATATATTTATATATATTGTTTTTCGGCTTAATTAATTTTATTCTTGTTTGGCAGCCATTTGTACCAATTGTTCCAAATTTCATAATATTCTGACTCGTCTTTATCTTTTAATTTCAGTGTTAATTTGTCCATCTCTGCACAATCCAAAGGTTTTTTTTAATCACTAATTCGTCCTAGGGGGTATTATTTTGTTTCCAGCATTGGGCAAATGCTATTCTAGCTGCAGTTAGCAGATGTGTTAATATGTACTTAATTTTCTTTGTATATTTCCCTTTGATTATTTCCAGCAGAAAGATTTTCGGGTTTGTATTTTATCTGTTCCCCTGTAATTTCTTGCACCCATTTCCAAATCTATGATGTAACTCTCACTGACAGTATCCTGCCAATGGTTTTCTTGAGAAAGGAAAATAAAGAAATAAATCTCTTTTGTTTTTAAAACTGGCCACCCAGAGAAATCTTTGCATCAATGAGATTTGGGAAACGTGAGAATTACTGTAAATTTTCAGCTTTTTTCACATCTATTGAAGAGAGGGAAAAAAATGCAGTTTAAGGCTGTCTAGACAACTCCTGCCCGCCCATTGCAAACATTCCTGGAAACTGCCTTGAAAATAAATAGACCTAAGTAGGCATTTATAGGCATTTTTGTTTTATTAAGCATTGTTTTTATTATTCCATTTCTTTCCATAACTTAGTCCTCGGCTTACAACAGTTTGTTTAATGACCATTGAAAGATGCAAGGGCAATGAAAAAAGTGACCACTATGACCATTTTTCACACGTATGGAAATTGCACCATCCCCGGGGTAGTCGTGTGATCAAAATCCAAAGGCTTAGCAACTGACTCATACTTATGACGGTTACACGGCCTTTGGATTACGGGACTCCCTTTTCCAGCCTTCCGACAAGCAAAGCTGTTGGGGAATCCAGGTTCCCTTAACGACTGCCTTACTAACTCAACAGCTGCAGGGATCCACTGAACAACGGTGTCAGGAAAGGTTGTAAAACGGAGCGAAAATCACTTAACAAATGTCTTGCTTACCCCACAGAAATTTTGGGTCTCAATTGTCATCCTAAGTCAAGGAATACCTGTAATAGTTATCTATATCTATCTATTTCTATATCTATATATCTATCTACCTACCTACCTACCTATCTATCATCTACTGTATCTATCTATCTATCATTATCTATCATTATCTATCATCTATCTATCTATCTATCTATCTATCTAACTATCTATCTATCATCTATCAATCAATCTATCCTCTATCTATCTATCTATCTATCTATCTATCATCTATCTACCTACCTACCTACCTACCTACCTACCTACCTACCTATCATGTATCTACCATCTATCTATCCTCTATCTATCTATCTATCTATCTACCATCTGTCTATCATCTGTCTATCATCTATCTATCATCTATCTATCTATCTATCTATCTATCTATCTATCTATCTATCTATCTATCTATCTATCTATCTAATCTATCTATCCATCCATCCATCCATCCATCCATCCATCCATTCCATTGTTATAAGCCAGCCAGAGTAGCTCCACAATGAGATGGGTGGCAAATAAATTCAATAAATAAATAAATAAAACCGATGGAACAGAAGTTGCCTTCGGAAGTTGTAGGAACTTCATCCCTGGAAGCTTTCAAGAAGAGACTGGACTGCCATCTGTCAGAAATGGTGTAGGGTCTCCTAAGCAGGGGGGTTGGACTAGATAACCTAGTTCCAACTCTGTTATTCTGTTATGAGTTTAGATAAATGCCATATATTATTCTGATGCATTTGCGACGTGCGTCAGAAATATTATTTCTCAGCAATGCATATGCTGCCCCGCACATTTGAAGCAATATTTTCAATAACGCCACTAGTCTGCTAAGGTTTATAAACAACAACAGCAGGACAATAACAATATTAACAACAACAAGGAAGTTTTAACTCACCAGCAACATGGCAGAAGTCCCGTTGGGCCGAGACAGATGAATAGACATCTCCGGAAACATTCGGTCAATGCGATTGATCACGTCATCTACGTAGCTACAAGAACAATGCAACACATTAGGGACCGCAGCGACTCAACAATTTGCATTACACATAAAAGAAAGTTAGAAATGGAATAGAAGAAAAGAGAATGTGGAATGGGATGGGACGGGACAGGACGGAACGGAACAGAACAGAACACAACACAACAAAATACAATACAATACAATACTAGAAGAGAGAAGAGAATAAGAGAAGAGAATATGGAATAGAATAAAAATAGAATAGAATATAGAATAGAATATTATAGAATAGAATAGAGTAGAGTAGAATAGAGTGGAGTAAAGTAGAGTAGATTAGAGTAGAGTAGAATAGATTAGAGTAGAATAGAATAAGAGAATATGGAATAAAGAAGAAATTAGAATATAGAATTTAGAATAGAGTAGGGTAAAGTAGAGTAGAATAAGAGAATATGGAATAGAATAGAAAATAGAATAGAATATAGAATAGAATATTATAGAATAGAACAGAGTAGAGTAAAGTAGAATAGAATAGAGTAGAACAGAGTAAGAGAAGAGAATATGGAATAGAATAGAAAATATAATATAATATTTAGAATAGAGTAGAGTCGGGTAGAGTAGAATAAGAGAATATGGAATAGAATAGAAAATAGAATAGAATATAGAATAGAATATTATAGAATAGAGTAGAAGAGAATAAGAGAAAATAGAATATAGAATAGACTATATAAGAGAATAGACTATAGAAGAGAATAAGAGAAGAGAATAAAAATAGAATAGAATATAAAAGAGAAGGGAATATAGAATAGGATAGGATAGAAATAGAATAACAAAATTGGAAGGGACCTTGGAGGTCTTCTAGTCCAACCCCCTGCTCAATTCCCACAACCATTCTTCACATGCTTTAGCCCCTCATCCTCTTTGTTGCTCTTCTCTCCACTCTTTCTACAGCCTCAACAACCTTTTGTATATCATGGCGACCATCGCTGGGTGCAGTATTCCACGCGGGGGTGTGGGGGGGTGTCACCAAGCCATTTCTGCATTCCCCAGGGAGGAGGGGAAGCGTGTGAACCCCGCACACAAGACAGCAGCCTCTGCGCCCCTAAACTGAACTGCAGGCAACCCAACACCTTCCCTTGCGCTGGCGGTTTTGAGTTTTTCACGCTGGACAGATGGCTTCGTTCTCCAGCCTGACCTGCCTTCAAAACTGGATTTCATCCAGCGATCTTGTGTTAGCGTTATGTTTAGCAGTCCAGGCGCCGTAGAAAGCACATTTCCTCCCACGCAGTTTGTAAGATACAGGCTGTTCATTTTAAAACGCCGCGCACGAAACTCAGCCGCCCTTCTCCTCTGCCCCCCCAAAACACCCCACTATGATATAAACTCAAATCTTTTTTTTTTCTTATTTTTATTTTTCAGAAAGGTAAAGAAGAAGACGACGAAAAAGAAAAAGGCAAATGTTGAGGTGGGAAAACCCGAGTCGCTCCTCCTGGCCCTGTCCAGCAATTTTTTTTTTTAAAAAAAATTTAATTTGTTAATTAAAACAACAACAAAAATGTTAAAAAGTGGCACGGAGCGTGGTGTGACTTGGAACGCAACCAGGATCTTTGACAGAAACACGTGGTGATTCAAAAGCACGTATTTTGGTGTAGCTTCCTAAATACATTTGCCTGAAGTGGTGCAGGGCTTCCTGCCTAATCAGGGGGTTGGACTAGAAGACCTCCAAGGTCCCTTCCAACTCTGTTATTCCATTCCATTCCACTATACTCTATTCTATCCCTTATTCTATTCTCATTCTATTCTATTCTCATTCTATTCTACTCTATCCCTTATTCTATTCTATTCTCATTCTATTCTACTCTATCCCTTATTCTATTCTATTCTCATTCTATTCTATTCTATTCTATTCTACTCTATCCCTTATTCTATTCTATTCTCATTCTATTCTACTCTATTCCTTATTCTATTCTATTCTCATTCTATTCTACTCTATCCCTTATTCTATTCTATTCTATTCTATTCTCATTCTATTCTACTCTATTCCTTATTCTATCCTATTCTATTCCATTCTCATTCTATTCTACTCTATCCCTTATTCTATTCTATTCCATTCCATTCCATTCTCATTCTATTCTATGCTATCCCTTATTCTACTATCTTCTCTTCTCTCCTCTATATGTGGCCAATTGTACTGCATGGGCCAAAAGAATGTTTGTAATTATTTGTCACCTCCAAATCTATTCTATCCCCCCAAACAAGAGAACACTAGAATCTTAAAAGGAAAACCCTATATATTTGTGGTCAAATATGCTCAATTAAGTTCATTGAGGTTTCTAAACAGCATTTCAGTGCTACTTCTCTGCCCCCCCCCCAAAAAAAAAGTTCCAAGCGGTTTCAAAGAGTTTATAGAATTACAGAATAACAGAGATGGACTGGACCTTAGAGGTCTTCTAGTCCAACCCCTTCTTTTCATTAAACTAGACATGCCCAGTTCCTGCAACCGTTCAT
This sequence comes from Thamnophis sirtalis, assembly GCF_051295495.1. Taxonomy (NCBI): domain Eukaryota; kingdom Metazoa; phylum Chordata; class Lepidosauria; order Squamata; family Natricidae; genus Thamnophis; species Thamnophis sirtalis. Next base: position 32,366,798 of record NW_028261382.1, read on the forward strand.
CGTATGTTTTGGCCTCCAGTCCCCTAGCATCTTTGCTGCTCTTCTCTGCACACTTTCTAGAGTCCCAATGTCTTTTTTTAATAGTGTGGTGACCAAAACTAAATGCAATACTCTAGGTGTGGTCCAGAGGTGGGTTCCTACCAGTTCGCACCTATTCGGTAGAACCAGTTCGTCAAATCTACCAAACTGGTTAGAAGAGGTTCCACTAGTGGACCCGGAAAGTAGGCCACACCTACAGAAGAGGTTCCAAAATTATTTGAAACCCACCACTGGTGTGGTCTTACTAAATCATCTTCAGCCAGCATGTAACAAGGATAAGAACTGAAAAAGTTGGCCTAACTGTACAGTCAGCTTCACAATTAAATATGCCACAACGACCTGCATTTCAAATGCGTTCCATTCTGGAGAAGAAGAAAAAGACGTTTGATGTTGTTGCTCTTGTAAAATAGGTTGAAGAGGAAAAGAAGAACGCTTGAGAACATCAAACAAGGATTGGGAGGACATTTAGGTTAGAGAGAAAATATTATGCGGGATGTTAAACCGAGATACTGACCCTTGCAAAGGTAACCTACCTTAATTGGCTCAGAGGTAAATCATTAGTTGGGTAGATTTTTTCCTCTGTAGGATTTGAACAGCCAAAGTTTAAGAACCTCCCTAATTTATTCCCAAACAGTGGAAAACAGAGTCAAATCTGACTCAACAACAGCATCACGAAAGCAGCCCTGGGGATCGCAAAGTCCTTCACAGTGTTGTGTTAAAGGCAGAAAAATAACACTGATTTCTCTGAACACACATACACACGCACATATATTTGGAGATTCTTTTGGCTTTTAAAAAGTTTATCAAGATCTAAAATGCAGCAAAAGAAATGCTGAGAAAAGGAGGGGAGGAAAAAGAAGAGAAGGGAGGGTCGGGAAAAGGAGGGGAAAACCGAAAGAAAAACATTGACTTTCAACTCTTTATAGCTCGGAGGGATAAGATAAATAGCCTTGACTTTCAACCATTTGCTTACTGACGGTCCAAAGTTACAACGGCGTCAAAAAAGGCGATTTGTGACCATTTTTCACATGACCGTTTCAGCATCCCCGTGGTCACGTGATCGAAATTCAGACGCTTGATGAGTGACTCAAATTTATGACGGTTGCAGTATCCCGAAGTTGGGCAATTACTTTTCGCGATGGGGAAACCAAGATTTCACAGTCACTTATCTGAAATGGTATAGGTTCTCCTTGAGCAAGGGGCTGGAGTAGAAGACCTCTAATGTCCCTTCCAGCTCTGTTCTGTTCTATTCCTAATTCTATTTATATAATTCCAGTTATAATTCTGTTCTGTTCTATTCCTAATTCTACTATTCTAATTCACTTCTCTTCTCTAATTCTATTAATTCTAATTCTCTTCTCTTCTAATTCTATTAATTCTCTTCTCTTCTCTTCTAATTCTATTAATTTTAATTCTCTTCTCCCCTCCTCTAATTCTATTCACTCTAATTATCTTCTCTTCTCTTCTCCTCTCCTCTCTATTCTAATTCTATTAATTCTAATTCTCTTCTCTTCTAATTCTATTACTTCTAATTCTCTTCTCTTTTCTAATTCTATTAATTCTAGTTCTCTTCTCTTCTAATTCTATTACATCTAATTCTCTTCTTTTCTCTTTTCTAATTCTATTAATTCTAATTCTCTTCTCTTCTAATTCTATTACTTCTAATTCTCTTCTCTTTTCTAATTCTATTAATTCTAATTATCTTCTTTTGTCCTCTCCTCTCCTCTAATTCTATTCACTCTATCTTCTCTTTTCTATTCTAATTCTAATAATTCTTATTCTCTTCTCTTCTAATTCTATTAATTCTAATTCTCTTCTCTTTTCTTCTAATTCTATATTCTAATTCTCTTCTTTTGTCCTCTTCTCTAATTCTATCCACTCTTAATTCTCTTCTCTTCTCTATTCTAATTCTATTAATTCTAATTCTCCTCTCTTCTCTTCTAATTCTATTAATTCTATTAATTCTAATTCTCTCCTCTTCTAATTCTAGTCTCTTCTAATCTCTTCTCTTGTCCCCACCCTTCCTCTAATTCTATTCACTCTAATTCTCTTCTCCTCTCTTCTATTCTATTGTAATTCTATTAATTCTAATTCTCTCCTCTTCTAATTCTATTAATTCTAATACTCTTCTCCTCTCCTCTATTCTATTCTAATTCTGTTAATTCTAATTCTCTTCTAATTCTCTTCACCACTGTAGTGATTCACTTAACCACGGTGGGCAGAAAGATTGTCAAATGGGGCAAAACTGACTTAACATCTGTCTCACTTAGCAACAGGAATTTTGGCCTCAGCTGAGGTCGTAAATCAAGGACGACCTGTGGTTAAAATGCTTATTAATTTTCCTTTTTTCCCCCCCTGTGCTTTCAGAGGTGACGTGAGAGCCCCCTGCCAAAAATATATATCGGTAACGGTAAACACAGCTTACTTCAAGGGGGAAAAAACGGCTGTTTAATATACCATGAATAGCCCGTTCTCTTAAAATCCCATTACCAGTCACAGAGTTCAGGATAGGATACGTTCCTTTTCAATTCCTTCCTCTGAAGGAATTAGTGTCAGTTTTCCGTCAATAGGCCGAAAATGTTTTGCACGCTTAGATGGGTTTCCAGTAATGTCTGCGGAGCCGGTTCATGCTTTCTTGACTCCTGATCGCAGTGACATTTGACTTAAAAATAAATAAATTATAGGAAAGCAAGCTTCTTTTTTTCCCCCTTTTTGGCTGGGTTGGCGCATGCATTAAATTCTAAGGCTGCCTTCCCGAAGTTCAGCGTTTGGGCGATGCCCCAAACGCTTTCAATTATATTGCAGAATGGCCTGCTTCAATTAATTAATTAATTGTTCTAAGCGCCGAACCGAGCTGGTTTGCAGCTGCTTCCGATAAGGATGACAAACAATAATCATAATAATAATAATAAAGAAATCTCTGGCAGCAAAGCGTGGGAAATAGACCCCCGGTCCGCAGTAAAGATTAAATTGCAAACGGCTACAGTAATTGTGGCATTAAATATTAAAATATCCCCAGCAAAGCCATCCCTGGTAACAGAGGGGAAAGGCTGAGGGTTCTCCAATCACACGTTATCGATTCAAGACAACAGAGTTGGAAGGGATTTTGAAGGTCTTCTAGTCCCTGCTCAGGATTCAGCCGGTGTTCTGACCGAGGCTTCCCGAGAGCATGAAGCAAACTCCTTGTCCTGACAAAAAACCCTTTTATTAATTGACTGTGAATTCTGTTCATCCACATCCAGGAAAGTCTTTCCAGGGAGGATTTACGGTCACAGACCTTATCTGGCTTGGAGAGCTGCCAGGCCGATATCACGAACCAATTAAGCGAACTCGTGGTCTCCTGCAAACTCCACTCCCCTTTCGCTCCTCTTTTATTTCCTATGGGAGGGGCCATTCATCGTCCCCCTGTGGCTTTACTCCCAAGTCGACCCCTGTTCTTTAGCTGTTCCCTTCGTCTGGCAACTCTGCACCTCTGAACACTGGGAACAGGCTCCAGCTGTTCTTCTGCCTCACTGATGTCTGACTCCGAAGGCAGCCGAGAACTGTCAGACGGCCCTGGCCCCCTCTCTGCCTCCGACAGAGCCCTCATCCAAGCCTTCCCCAGACTCCAGGACTGGCCCATCTTCCTCCCCAACCTCCTCACTGTCCGAATCTGCTCCAGCTCAGCTGGCCACTGGCAGGCCACAACACCCCTTTATCATTTCCTGCGAATAGTTGCAGGGGTTGAACAACACAATCTTTCCCAAAATTAAGACTGGAATATAGCCCTTAACTTACAACCACGACAGGACCCAAAATTTGTGTTGCACAGTGAGACAGTTATTAAGTGAGCTTTGGCCCATTGCCACCGTTGTTAAGCGGACCGCTGCGCTTGTTAAATTAGCAACCTGGTTGTTAAGTGAATCTTGACTCTGCTTGTCAAGAGGTCGCAAAAAGGGATAAATGTGACCCTAACCCTAACAACCCTAACCCTAACCGTCATAAATATGAGCCCGTTGCTAAGTGTCTGAATTTGGGTCATGCTGACCATGGGGACGCGGCAAGAAAATAAATTGCTAAAGGTGAAAAACAGGCGCGTGCCCCTTTTTTTAAGTACCGTCGCAACTTCGACAAGTCACTAAGCAAGTCGAGGGCTACTTGAAAAAGCTCCAGTCGACATGCCCACGTAGCTACCAAGAGCTGAGTTCTATTGATTATTGACGGGTTATGAAATTCATGCGTCCTCCGAGAGACGACTCTGGGTGTCGCTGGGTGAGCATGGACACTCAACCACACCTACCTCGGAGGTCGTACAGGTGCCTCGCGCTTTGCGCGCATGCGCAATTGGCCCGGTATGGAACAGGGGCGAGCGGGCCAAACGAGGCATCATACCAGTACAGTGGTCATTGCTCCCGAATACTACTGGTATTGCCATAGCGGCCGGAACTCACCACTAAAACAACCTTATTGCAACCTTAGCATGAAAGCTAACCTTAAATTTGAGATTTGTGGGCTCCCTTTCCTCCAACCTCTTCTGAGTGCAATTTTTTTTTAAAAAAAAAAAACTGTTGTTCCTGGCTCCGAGTGTGCTAAACACTCGTGTTTCGACCCAGTGCCAGGTCTCTCTCCGTGGATGGCTGCAAGGGATCACATTTCGGTAGCACCAGCATTTAACTCGCACATCCGGAACTCTTCCTAGCTGTGGTTGGACGAAGGAACTGAATAAATCTTGATTATGCTCTTAGACAGCACAAGGACAAACAAAGGCATAAGGTAAGCAGAAAATATAGGAGGCTGTCTCCCTTTCGGCAGCCTCGTTTGATGACTGTATGAGTATATTTATTACAGGATGCAGAAGGAGAGAGTTGGGAGGGACCCTGGAGGTCTTCTAGTCCAACCCCCTGCTCAGGCAGGAAACTCTACATTGCTGCAGACTGAACAAGCTTCTTGAATGAGATCCTTATTATTATTCCTTTCTGTTCTGATCAGTTAAGAGAATAAGAGTTGGAATGGACCTTGTAGGCAGAGGTGGTATTCAGCAGGTTCTAAGAAGTTCTGGAGAACCGATAGCGGAAATTTTGAGTAGTTCGGAGAACCGGCAAATGCCACCTCTGGCTGGCCCCGCCCCCATCTATTCTCTGCCTCCTGAGTCATGGCTGAATGGGAGGAAATGGGGATTTTGCAGTATCCTTCCCCTGCCATGCCACGCCCATCAGGCCACACCCACAAAACCGATAGTAAAAAAAATTGAATCCCACCACTGCCTTGGAGGTCTTCTAGTCCAACCCCTTGCTCAAGCAGAAGACCCTATGCCTGTTTCAGACAAGTGGCTGTTTAGTTTCTTCTTAAGTTGGTTTAACTTAATTCTTAAGTTAAACGAAATGTGACCTGACTTCCAACGTTCCTTCACTCCGGGGCTACATAAATAGAAGTATTTGCAATGTGATTTGATTTTTTTTTCCCTGCCAAAGGTTGTACTGGAAGGAACGTGGACCTGCACTTTACAAGAGCTAAAAATGACAAGCTGTAAAATTTCTGAAGAGATTTAGAAGAGCAGAGTTGGAAGGGGCCTCGGAGGTCTTCTAGTCCAACCCCCAGCTTAGGCAGGAAACCCTACACCACTTCAGACCAATGGATATCCAACATCTTCTTAAAGACTTCCAGTGTTGGAGCATTCACAACTTCTGGAGGCAAGTTATCTCACTGATTAATTGTCCTCACTGTCAGGAAGTTTCTCCTTAGTTCTAAGTTGCTTCTCTCCTTGATTAGTTTCCATCTATTGCTTCTTGTCCTGCATTCAAGTGCTTTGGAGAATAGTTTGACTCCTTCTTCTTTGTGGCTGCCCCTGAGATATTGAAACACTGAAATCACGTAACCCCTTACAGAAAGTACAGATTTTCAGGACCCATAAAATCCTCCCCCACCCCCTCCAATAGAATCTCAGAATTTGGAGTGATTTTACAGAAAATACCAGAAGCCCTTGAACAACTGATAAAACACAGTTTTAATACTTCCACCAAAACTTTCTGCATCGTGCCAAGTCCCATGTAACAAATCGCAGGAAAATACCCGCTCGTTCGAATGACCACATTCAGAAGGGTAAAGCTGAGAAACCGAAAGAAGGAGAAATGAGAAATCAGGAGCAGGCTCCACCCAGGTTGAGATTTTGGAGGGAAAAAAATGTTGGGGAGTGGGCAAACCTTAATAAGCAATTTTTTAAAAAAAATCTATTCGTTTCAACACAACTTGCAGATTTACACCTTCTTGACGGGAGGGTATGTGTGTTTCCTGCCGCCATTATTACCAGTTCAGCTGCCAAAAATTTTTTGCGCACGTGCGCATTTGCACTTAAAACAGTCTGCGCATGTGCACGACATTAAAAAGGGGGGGGGATTTCATTTTTTTCACTAAAGATTGTTCTGTGCATGTGCAGAAGAGAAATTCAAGATGGCGCCACCGAGGATAGAACCGGTCCAGTTACGTGTCCGGCGGAGTTACTACCTATTCGGCCCAACCGCACCATACCGTACCGGCAGGAACCCACCTCTGCTTCTTGAAATAGAACAGGAAGGTGGAGACAGGAAGAGAAAAATTGAGAGAATATCCATCTGATTAATGGCAATTAGAAAAATCAATCCCATTAAAGCGGGGTGGGTGGGGGAACGACGTATTGGTTGATCCGGACTGCTGAAGGACCGAAACGTTCAAACGGAGATGAGAATTCCGCTTGATTTAAAGAGAAGAGGATTTCATGGAGGCTGGGAGGACCCTCATCTGTCATGGCTCTTTCAGACAGATGATCGGATGGGGGGGGGGGACGGGAAGGGAATTTGCTGACCGCCGAATCCAGACTCCGTATAAGCAATTTGGCACTGGAACAAAGAAGAGTGAATTCTGCAGACTGCAACTTGGCAAAACGAGAGACCGGGAAAGGAGAAGCGCCCATTAAGTCTTGCCCGTGTTTCCTCCGTGGCATACCCTATCTGTGTCAGAATACAGCACCCATAATCCCCGAAGCGTCTGACGAAAAGGGCAAGAGAGCCGGTTTGGTCTGGTGGTTAAGGCGCCAAGCTAGAAACTGGGAGACTGGCCAGGCCGGTCACCAGAAGACGGGGAGTTCTAGCACTGCCTTAGGCATGAAAGCTGGCTAGGTGACTTTGGGCCAATCACCAGGGGATGGGGAGTTCTACTCCCGCCTTAGGCATCCCCAAGGTCACATGATCAAAATTGGCAACTGGCATGTCTTTATGATTGTTGCAGTGTTTCCGGGGATCACATCTTTCGCGACCTTCGAACGGGCGAAATCAAGGGGGAAGGCTGATTCACTTAACAGCCGTGTCACTAACTTAACCGCTGCGGCACTTCCCTTAACAAGGGTGGCGAGAAAGCTCGTAAAACGGGGTGAAATTTCGCTTAGCAAATGTTTCACTTGTCAAGAGAAATGCTATGTCAACCCCGAAGCCATTTTGGAGTCTCTTCAGGGCTGCGTTGGAGCTGTGGGAATGGGAGGTGGGAATAGAGAAAGCTGGGGACTTGTAGCCAAAATAAAATTCAGGCCTGACAGGCATCCCCCCCTTCAACAGAAGAGACCTCCCGGTTAGAGTCTTCCTTCATTGGGGTTTTTACTTGGAACCCTGACACTGGGGAGGCATGGACTGAAACCAACTGGAGTTGGGATTGTGATCTGGTTGGGCCATGTGACGGACATGTGGACTGAGGGGGGGGTACTTTTGAGTTTTAATTTGGGTGAGGAAAACCTCGGGACCTTCAGAAACATCGGGTTTTCACCAGATGTGCCAATCTGATATGCCCAATAAATTTGGACTTTTGAAGAGCACCTTGGCGGCAGGGTTCTGTTGGCATTGGGTCTGTTACTTGGAACCCCGACACGCTGGGCTCGTACGTTGAGGAGTCACCTGTAAACGGCACCAAAGGTTTATGAAAGGAAGGGTAATTAACAGCCCTTCGCGCGCAATCCGATTAGGGCTGGAAAATGGTGCCAGCTTAATTGGAGGATTCAGTTCCGAAGAGGGACAAACAGCGTCGCTGATGCCTCCCAAGAGGGAAATTAGACGGAGAGACAAGGAGAGGATGGTTTTTGTCAAGGCCTTCATCAATCAAGTCTTCTTCGCGGTGTTTGTTACGCTGGCTCCGATTCAAGTGCTCCAGAATTGGCAGCTGGGACGTACCTGGGATGTTTCTATCCTCTTGTTTTTTATTTTTTTAAAAGGCAGGGTGAATAATGAACCTTGAAACACTCGCGTCCCTGCGCGGAATTATCAAGGAAGGATGATAGGGCAATCGGGGAGGGGGGAAGAGGAAATTTTGCTTATTACCCAGTGAGGGAGGGAGTAAACGGGCGTCCGTCGGAACCCAGGCGAGGAAGGAATCAAATTGAGGGAAACGAATCCGTGATTTGGGAAAAAGCAGCCCACTTGGGGAACCGGCTTAGAGCAGCTCTGTAAAAAATGTTAATATTGTTTTCCAATATCCTGCCGAAGGAAGAAATCCGAGCGCGAGCCTGCAAAAAAAAATCTACTTCTCAACCGCACGCACATACCAACCCCCCCACCCCCCACCCGCAAAAGATTGGTCAGTTCTCATGGAGACTCGGACAAAAATAGCTCCCTCGTTTTTCAGAGTTCTCCGACTTGCACGCGGAGAGATTAAGCTCAACACTAAACCGAGATTCAGGAGTCAATAACGGAGGATAATGTTCTGACCTAGACTTCCCCAGAAGCACAAAGCCGAGTCCTCGTCCTGATAAACCCCTTTTATTTAATCGACAGTGAATTCCTCTCCCGCAAAGTCCTTCCTCTCCCACCGTCTTCCAAGATAGTTCACAATTACCAACCTTGATCAGGTTTGGAGAGTGGCCAGGCCGATATCTTTCAGACTCCGCAATATTTGGCAAGAATGCAGGAAGGAACTAATTGTCTCTCCTGCAAACTCCACTCCCCTTTCGCTCCTCTTTTATTCACTATGGGAGAGGCCATTCACTGTCCACCTGTGGCCTTACTCCCAAGTCGACCCTTGTTCCTTAGCTGTTCCCTTCGTCTGGCAGCTCTGTGCATGCGCAAATTGGGAATAGGCTCCAGCTGTTCTTCTGCCTCACTGATGTCTGACTCCGAAGGCAGCTGATAATTGTCGGACGGCTCTGGCCCCCTCTCTGCCTCCGAAACAGAGATCTTGTCAGAGCCTTCCCCAGACTCCAGGACTGGCCCATCTTCCTCCCCAACCTCCTCACTGTCTCAATCCGCTGGGAGCTGAAGGGCCGCAACAGATAAGCGGTTTACAGAGTCAGCATACGGGAAGTTAGCTTATGACCACAGATTTGAGCCCCAAATCGATGTGGCTGAGTGTGATGTTTGTCAAATGCGTTTTGCCCCCGTTTCAGGACTTCTCTGGGCAGGGTTGTTAAGTGAATCCCTGCATGTTAAGTGAATCTGGCTTCCCACGTCAACTTTGCTGGTCAGAAGGTTGCAAAAGATGATCCCGTGAGCCTGGGATCACAACAGCCGTCGTGAATGTGAGTCAGTGTTCAAGCATCTGAAAGTACATGACAGTGAATTACATGACCCACCGGGGGTTCCTGAAATGGTCGTAAGTGTGAAGAATGGTCATAAATCACTTTTTTCAATGCTGAGGTAACTTCGAATGGTGGCTAAGCGAACTTTTGTTAAGTCAAGGACTGTCTGTCTTGCCCCCAGAAAACGGGGTCCTCATTTATTCACCTCCCCTTACAGAGCGGGCCTACAAATAGCTGTAAGCTGACATACCTTTCCATTAAATAACTTTTACGGATAAATTCATAGGGGTGGCATCGTAGCTCGAATGTGTCTTCTGCCGAAGCCACATCAGCCATCTGTTAATCGATAACGGCAGAAGAAAATGTATATTTTTCTGATATATTTTTTTACAGAAGCTTGTCTTTTTCTTTTTCTTTTTTTAAACAAATTTTAACCAAAACGTTAGCAGGCTGTAACCTTTAAAAGTCGGGGAAATCTCCCAAGAATGCAAAACAGTCTTAGCAGCTTAAAAGGTTCAGAGCTGCTTCTATCGATTGCAACGTCGTTTTCTGAGGAAAATTGACAATTTATCGGAGTTGTGAGTGTGCGCGTGGGGGCGTAACTAGGCTGTGTGTCTTTTTCCTTGAGAGTAATGTCAGAAGAAGAGTCTGTTGCAAACAGATGTTAACGGCTGAGTTTGGAAAGCCCTCATTCATTAAGGCTGTGTGACGTTTTCCAATCCATTTCGGAAAAATGGCTGCAGAGAGAGGGAGAGGGAGAGGGGGAGGGGGAGGGGGAGAGAGAGAGAGAGAGGGAGAGGGAGAGGGAGAGAGAGAGAGAGAGAGAGAGAGAGAGAGAGAGAGAGAGAGAGAGAGAGAGAGAGAAACACGGCAATCCTGCGAGAGATGCTGCGGCTTTAATGAGTCAATGAGATATGCAACATCGGGGGTCTCTCTTGTGCTCCTAGGGAACTTTGAAAATGTTGTGGCCCGCCAGCAGCCAGCAGAGCTGGTAGCAGAGTCGGACAGTGAAGAGGTTGGGGAGGAGCATGGGCCAGTCCTGGAGTCTGGGGACAAGGGCTCTGTGTCGGAGGCAGAGACGGGGCCGAGGCCGTCTGGCTGTGATCAGGTGCCTGCAGAGCTAGGCAGCAGTGAGGCAGAGGAACAGTTGGAGCCTGTTCCTAGTGTGCGCATGCACAGAGCTGCCAGAAGAAAAGAACAACTCAGAAATCAGGGTCGACTTGGGAGTGAAGCCACAGGTGAACGGTGAATGGCCCCTCCCATAGGAAATAAAAGAGGAGCGAAAGGGGAGGGGGCTTTTGCAGGAAACAATTCGTTTGTTCGTTTCAGGAGTGTGAAGATCTGTCTGTGAATCCTAGACTCTGTGCCAGCCTTCCTTTGCACAGCACCGCATTGGGAAAATATTTACATGGCTGCTTTCCAAGCTAGATAAGGTCTGTGGTCATAAATATTCCTTTGAAAGACTGTTTGCCAGGCCTTGGCTGAATGGGAGGAATTCACATTCGTTTAATAAAAGGGATTTCATCGGGACCAGGACTCTGCCTCATGCTTTTGGGGGGAGCCTAGGTCAGGACAGAAGAATAAAGGAGAATATTTCTAGCTCAGGGTTGAAAGGTGGGGTCTTCGGTGCTCTCTTAAGCTTGAGTGGCTTTCTTGCAAGACGTTTCACGACCCAACTAGGTAATGTCATCAGGGCTAGTAAGGAGAGTGCTGGTAAGGAGGATAAAGAGTGCTTACTAACCCTGATGATGTTATCAAGTTCTAGTCTTTCCTTAGGCATTAAAGTCAGCTGGGTAACTTTGGGCCAATCACCAGGAGGGGGTGAGTTCTAGTCCCACTTTAGGCCTGAATGCCAGCTGGGTGACTTTGGGGCAATCACCTGAAGAACAGTGAATTCTAGTTCCATGTTAGGCATAAAAGCCGGCTGGGTGACTCTGGGCCAATCACCAGGAGACTGGGAGTTCTAGTTCTTCCTTAGGCATTAAAGTCGGCTGGGTGCCTCTGGGCCAATCACCAGGAGACTGGGAATTCTAGTTCTTCCTTAGGCATTAAAGTCGGCTGGGTGACTCTGGGCCAATCACCAGGGGTCTAGGAGTTCTAGTTCTTCCTTAGGAATTAAAGTTGGCTGGGTGGCTTTGGGTCAATCGTCAGGAGACTGGGAGTTCTAGTCCTGCCTTAGGCATTAAAGTTGGCTGGGTAACTTTGGGTCAATCACCAGGAGATTGGGAGTTCTAGTCCTGCCTTAGGCATTAAAGTTGGCTGGGTAACTTTGGGTCAATCACCAGGAGATTGGGAGTTCTAGTCCTGCCTTAGGCAGGAAAGCCAGCTGGGTGATTTTGGGTCAGTCACTCTCCGTTAGCCCAGCCTACCTTACAGGGTTGTTGTTGTTGTGGGGAAAAACAGGAGGCAAAAGAAGCATTAGGTAGGTTCCCTGCCTGGAGTTATTTATAAAAATAACAACATCTGGTCACAAATAAATAAACAAATGTGATAATAAAAAAAAGTAAAATCCACTGATCCTCCCGTGTCCTTCCCACCCTGGTCTTAAACCTCACATTCCTCTTCCAGCACCGCTTGGTCCCCTGACCAATGTGGGACTTGACACACGGAGATTAAAAATGCCTCTTGCACGAGGCTCCCTGCTCCAAAGATGCTATTAGTCCATTTGCAATTCTATTAAGACAAAAAGGGCTGCGCTTTCCAGATGAATGATCTTGTTCCTGAGAAATCGCTGATACAGCTGGGAGCTGCGAGCCAGACAATTTTATAAGTCATAATTCAGAGACATATTTGCCCATCCAAAATAAATAAAAGCTTCTGTAGTAATGCTGGCCGGGAGTCGAACCAGAACAAAAATGACAAAAGCTCGCGGAGAGGGATGGAGCTGTAAAAAAAACCCACCAAGTTATCCATTAGCCCTCGACTCACAAATATCCATTTAGCCATTCTTTGAAGCGATAAAAGTGATTTATGACCCGTCCTCGCACTTACGACCGTCAGAGACACACGATGAAAATCCAGACTGGCCAACCAGCATGTTTTTACTGTGGTTGCCACGTCCTGGGCTCATCTAGGCATCGTCTGCGACCCTCGCAGCCGACTTCTGACGAGCAAAGTCAATTGGAGAAGACGGATTCGCTTAACGACGTGATTCACTTAACCGCTGCAGTGATTTGCATGGCAACCGTGGCACAACATTGTCATAACCTTGGGAACTCGCTTAAAACTGGCTTGCTTACCAACAGGAATTCTGGTGTCAGTTGTGGTTGAGGGCTACTTATCACATCCCTGTGGAGTCTGGAAAATTCTCACCATAATTATCCCATGAATTGCCTTTTAACAGATTAACAGAGTTGGAAGGGATCTTGTAGGTCATCTAGTCCAACCCCCATGCCCAAGCAGGAGACCCTACACCATTTCTGACAGACGGCAGTCCAGTCTCTTCTTGAAAGTTTCCAGGGATGAAGCTCCCACAACTTCTGAAGGCAACTTCTGTTGATTGTTCTCACTGTCAGAAAAATTCCTCCTTATTTCCAGGTTGAATCTCTCCTGGATCCGTTTCCATCCACTCTTCCTTGTCTGGCCTTCAGGTGCTTTGGAAAATAGCTTGATCCCCCCACTCCTCTCTGTGGCAGCCCTTCAAATATTAGAAGATGCTATCCTGTCTCCCCTGGTCCTTCTCTTCTCTAGACTAGCCATGCCTAGTTCCTGCAACCGTTCATCGTGTGTTTTAGCCTCCAGTCCCCTAATCATCCTGGTTGCTCTTCTCTGCGCTCTTTCTAGGGTCTCAACAGGATGCAATACTCTAGGTGTGGTCTTACTAAGGCTTTATAGAGTGGTATTAGTACCTCACTCGATCTAGATTGAATCCCTCTGTTAATGCAGGATAGGCTTTTTTTGGCTGCCGCCGCACACTACTGGTTCAAATTTAACTGGTTTAACTGGTTGTCCACTAAGACAGGACCTCAGGGACCACTAAATCCATAATTTTAAATCCTGCGGACCACTAATAAGAATTTTTTAAAAAGATAAATAGCATTTAGTGCAATATTTTAAAAAATGCAAATAATTTTTCTGCGGACCACCAAAATTTTCTCACGGACAGTTGCTTGGTGATTGCTGCACTAAGACTCCAAGATCCCGCTCGCAATTACTTGGAACCGCCTAGTTATTCTAGTAGGATTCTCTAACCCATTCTCACAAGCTCACGACCCATAGTAGAGGACTGGCAGAGCCTGAGGGCAGAGTCAAAAGAAGAATCAACTTGGAATCCCTACGCAGCCACAAGTGACTACAGCCCACACACCTGTTAGATGTCAAGGTCTCGTCAAACACGATGGACGAACATCACATAAGCAGGAGAAAGAAATCAATTCGACTGGAATTTAATGTGTCGCCTTGGTCTTTCATGCCCGGCATATACCGTGTTTCCCCGAAAATAAGACAGGGTCTTATTTTCTTTTGACCCCCAAAATAAGCACTTGACCTTATTTTCGGGGAGGTCTTATTATTTTTGAGGTGCAGGAGGAGGCGAGCGTGGTCACCTCAGGGCTGCTGCTGTGTTGCAATATTTTCGGGGAGGGCTTATTTTAGTGCATGTGCTCAAAAGCCCCATTGGGCTTAGTATCCGGGGAGGTCTTATTTTTGGGAAAACAGGGTACCTATTATCAGTAGCTGCTGCCACTAGTTGTACCAGCAATGCAACTTGAACCCTTGACGGGTGATCAGTGGCATCTCGTAACCACTCAAATCTCTCCAAAGGTGTTGAATTCGGAGTACGTTGCAAATCTGGGGAGGAAGTTTGGCAGAACGTATTGTATTGTATTGTATTGTATTAACGTGCCCGAAATCCAGAGAGTTGGTCCACCTAGCCATTGTACTAACTCCCCCTATTTAAGATTGCCGTTAGACTTCAGCGTGAAAACATTGACTGGCTGATACCCAAGCTGTTGGGTTACTTAATGCATCCTCTGCAGAAAATTATGTAGCAATGACTTCAAAGGCGGCTGGGGATGAGGTGGTGTTTATTGAAAAAGCAATCTGTGCTCCTTTTGGACATCAATGATTATTGCTAAGTGTCCAAAATCCCTTTCTTTTCTTTTTACAAAAAAAGAGCAAAGTGCATAAGCTTGCGATTCTCGCAGAGATCGCTAGGACTGACCATATTTTTCGGAGTATAAGACGCACCTTAGTTTTTGGGGAGGAAAATAAGAAAAAAAAAGATTCTGTCTCTGCCTACCAGCATCTGTGGGATTCATCTGGCTGGCGTCCTGTCAGTGTGTGAGAGAGTTGAGGGCTGTTTGGAAACGAACAGTATTTGCTGTGTGAGAAACAAGGAAGGTGAAGCAAGGAGCCTGGGCGTGGCTTGTTCTGTACTAAAGCTGCAGGCTGTGCTGATCTCTGAAACTAAAACTGAAAGTGAAACTTCTCTCCTCTGCTGAATTACCACCTTGGAAAACCTGATTTTGGTATTGCATATTTATTTCATGTGTTATGTTATATATAAAGAGATGCTATTGAATCCTGCTGAATCAGGATTAATTGTGTGTGCTTTCTAGATGTGATTGCCGCTGCAGACTCTGACATGTCCTTGCAGCAAATAGCGAACAGCCTGGTCAGCTTCAGAACATTATTGCAGCCGGATTCAGCAGGAGCAGCTGATTGGCGGGTGGATCAGCCTCCCGGAATATCTCCAGTCAGCTGTCCCAGGCTGCAGAGATTGCCAGAGACCATCGCCTCCTCCGTGCCTCGCATTCATTTTTGGCTACATTCAGTGTATAAGATGCACCCAAATTCTCACCCTCTTTTTTTGGGGAGGGGGAGTGTGTCTTATACTCCAAAAAATACGGTAATCAAGATTTAATCGCAGCTATCTTCAACTTCTGCCCCATCGCTTCCAACTGGCGATGTAGTTTTCTTGACATTTGAAGGGAGAAGACAAGAAACTTCAGGGGAACAGCGAAGTCACGAAGATATAACAAAATCTTGAAAGTACAGATCGCTCGCTGTCTCTTTTTGCAGCCTGATTTAAGTTAGGGTAGATCCTTTCTCTGTTTCGTCCTCTTTCCTCACCGGCTCTTTCCCTATCAGTTGTTAAGTTAGTCACACGGTTGTTAAGTGAATCTTGCTTCCCCATGGACTCTGCTGGTCAGGAGGTCGCAAAAGGGGATCGTGTGACCCCAGGACACTGCAACCGTCATAAATACTAAAGCAACGGTCGTAAATTCAGAACTCTACCTGTACTAAGCCCTGGATGTAACCATACTTAGCTGAGGATGAACTGAATCGTGGGGTTTTTTTTCCAAAGAATTTTTTATTTTTTTATTCTCTTACATACCCTTTTAAGAAGAACACAATGGTTATTCTTCTTTACATTTATCATTCTTATACATTTATTATTTCATTTAATAAGTTATAATGTAGAGTTTGGGTTGCTTTATTTACCATCCCTTCCTCCTTTTGTAACACCTCCTTATTTTCCCTTTCTTTTCTCCCTCCCTCCTCTGCTTTCTTCTTTCCTCCTCTCCTTCCCCTTCCTTCTTCCCTTCCTCCTACTCCTGCTCTTCCCCTTCCTACTCTCTCTACTTCTTTCTCTCCCTTCCACCCCCCTCTCCTTACCTCTTCTTTCCCTCCTCTCCTTCCCCTTCCTTCTTCCCTTCCTCCTACTCCTGCTCTTCCACTTCCTACTCTCTCTCCTTCTTTCTCTCCCTTCCATCCTCCTCTCCTTACCTCTTTCTTCTTTCCCCCGTCTTCCTTTCTTTCTCTCCTCCTCTCTCCCTTTCTTTTTCTATTATTGTTGATGTATATTTCAATACTCAGTTTATGCTTCCTTGGGATGGTATTTCCGCCAACCCAAATATAATTTAGTATCATTTCTTATTCCCTTACCTTCGCCAGTCTACCCTAGTTATGTTTAGCTGAATGGTGATTTAAAGGGTCAAACTGGACCCAGACTTAAAGGCTCCATCTAAGTTTGCTGTATCAAGATGATGTTTGCACGCTGACTTTCTCTTTCTGAAATTCCACCTACGGGGCGAAATGTCAAGGAGTCATACATCAACCTGCACTTATCAGGAAGAGCTGACAGTGAGCAGATCACCTTCCCAAAAAGGGATTTTAAAACGAAGGGCGGAAGGAGGGATTCCTTCCATGCTTCTGATGCCCCATGAATTTTGAATGCTCCCTGGCTAGCAGAAAAGTGCCATTTTCTTTGGAGGAGCCCGCTCTTGTGATTCAGTCTCGGATGGCACCCTGTTCTGGCTTGTAGGCCCCTCCAGCAGCTGAATCAGAGGAGGAGGTATGGGATTCAGGGCCACCATCAAGGCAACCTGAGAGCTGCGAGGGGGAAGAGAGAATGGAGCTGGCAGACAGAGAGAGAGAGAGGTCCATCAGCCCTCAGAAGGAGAGTGAACAGCCCCCAGGTCTGGAGGTGCCTGATGAGGATCAGGAGGTGTAGCTGGATCCACTGCCTGACGTGCAGAGGTGCAGACGGCAGAGGAGAGGAGAGCAGTGGAAATCTATGGGCCGGTTCTTGGGACGGAAGAGCCACTGCTGCTAGCGAAGGCCCACTCTAACTCTGGGGATAAAAGGCAGGTGGCGGAGATGAACGGATGTGGAAGAGGAGAGGAGCACAGTGGAAATCTATGGGCCGGTCCTTGGGGCGGAAAAACCACCGCTTCTAGCGAAGCCCCACCCTAGCTCTGGGGATAAAAGGCAGGGGGCAGAGATGAATAGATATGACAGAGGAGAGGAGCACAGTGGAAATCTATGGGCTGGTCCTTAGGACGGAAGAGCTGCTGCTGCTAGCGAAGGCCCACTCTAACTCTGGGGATAAAAGGCAGGGGGCGGAGATGAATGGATGTGGCAGACAACTATTCATCTTCCAGCAAGATGGAGTTGTTAGCCTCCGAGGGAAACTTTTTGTTGGGGGTGCCGGCATTCCTAATAAAGGGAATCTTTTGAGTTAACTTCAGTGGGCTTGTTGTGTTTAGAGAGTAGGGTCAAAACACGTAACGACAGTTTGTTTAGTGACTGTTTGAAGTTACAACTGGAAAAAGGGACTTAGGACTTAAGATCATGGTCATGGGATTCAAATTCAATCTTTCAGCAATGGACTCCTATTTATGACCGTCACAGTATCCCCAGGGGAATCACGTGATCCTCTTTTGCAACCTCCGGACAAGCCAAGTTGACAGGGAAAGCCAAGTTCGCTTAACAACCAACTTAACAATGGCAGCAATTCACTTAATATGAATCTGTGGCCGAGGATCTGAATTTTGATCATGTGACCATAGGGATGCTGCAACGGCTGTTAAAGTGTGAAAAAGTACTGTCTTAATTTTGAATGGTCACTCATCGAGGCTCCACATGTGGCCCTCCCAAGCTCCGTTTCCGCCAGCCGAGGCACCACGGGATGGTCCTTTGCTGTTTCCAGGATGGGCCAGATTTAAGCACCCTGCGTGTCACGGTTCTGAGGGATGCCCTAATTAGCTCATGAGCCTCAAGCCAAGTTTCAAAAGAAATCCAGTTATTTATTAGGAGCAACATGTTAGCACGTACCCGAGTGAATTCAATAGCAATAGCAATAGCAGTTAGACTTATATACCGCTTCATAGGGCTTTCAGCCCTCTCTAAGCGGTTTACAGAGTCAGCATATCGCCCCCAACAACAATCCGGGTCCTCATTTCACCCACCTCGGAAGGATGGAAGGCTGAGTCAACCCTGAGCCGGTGAGATTTGAACAGCCGAACTGCAGAACTGCAGTCAGCTGAAGTAGTCTGCAGTGCTGCATTTAACCACTGCGCCACCTCGGCTCTCTTCAGCTCTGGCCCACATAATTTACAGCCCAACTATGACCCTGTTTCCCCCCTCACATTCTCCAATAGAAAACACACCTCTCCAGCTGGCTCTGGTAATCTGAGATACAGCCTTGAGAAAGGTACGTGTGGAATGTGTTTCTGGTTGTAGCTGCCGAGCTGCTCCATCAGTTCTCCCCCCCACCCCCTCCTGCCTATGGCAACTTGAGAGCAGGCCAAGAATGCTTTATGAGTTGACACTGCGGGCTGGATGCGGCCCGCGGGCCTTGAGTTTGACATCCCTGATATAGACTGAGCCAACTCGTATCATTCTTCAAAAATCAATTCTGTTATTTTTTGCACTCGCTAATTTAATGTCCCGAAAATACAATCATGCGAGGAACGGCACGATAAGCCGCACGAGCAGGATATCAAAAGCATCTCCTTTCATACCCCACATTATTGGAAAATGATCTCTTCCTTATTAATGCAATTCCCCTTTTGTATAAAAAAGGGATCTCCATCTCGAAAAAAGCACACAGTATTTTAATCTTTAATTATATTAACTCTTCCAGGGAGAAGGGGAGACCGAGGCCTGTGGATTATTCTTTTATTGCATATTATCTCGGCGGTGCTTAATGAATATTGTTACTTAATGCGGCATTTGCCAGTAAGGGTCTGTGAGTGCGAGAGAAAGAGAGGGAAAGAAAGAGAGAAAAGCCAAAAATCAGTATTGTAGTAAAGACATTTAGAAGAGTCGAAGTTATAACTCGAAGTTTAGCTTTCTTTGGTCTCTCTGGAATAGAAATCTTTACTTTGTCACATATTATTTGCAACTTTTTTTTTGCGACGGTTGTTTGCGCTCACAGTTAGGATTGTACAAAATTCCTACAAAGTTCTACAGATAGAGGAAGGCAACACAGGACCAATTCTATCTATAAATTTCTATCCATCCATCCATCCATTAATCCCTTCTATCTATTTGTAAAATCTATCTGTATTCTGGCTGTCTGTCTATTTATCCCTCTGTTCTATCCTTCCAGCCAGCCACCCACCCTTCTATCTATCATCTATCTATCTATCTATCTATCTATCTATCTATCTATCTATCTATCTATCTATCTATCTATCTATCATCTATCATCTCAATCTATCTTTCTATCTATCTACAGTATCTCATCTATCTAGCTATATCTTTCTTTCTTTCTTTTTCTATCTACCGTATCTCATCTGTCTATCTATCATCTATCTATTTATATATCATCTATCTATCTTTCTATACAGTATCTCATCTATCTATCTATGTATCATCTATCAATCTATGTTTTTATCTATCTACAGAATCTCATCTATCATCTATCTATCATCTATCTTTCTATCTACAGTATCTCATTTATCTATCTATCTATCTCATCTATATATTTATCTATCATCTATTTATCTTTCTATCTACAGTATCTCATATCTATCCATCCATCCATCCATCCATCCATCCATCCATCCATCCATCCATCTATCTATCATCTATCATCTATTTTTCTATACAGTATCTCATCTATCTACCTACCTACCTACCTACATCTATCAATCTTTCTATCTACATTATCTCATCTGTCTGTCTATCTATCATGTATCTATTTATATATCATCTATCTTTCTTTCTATCTACAGTATCTCATATCTATCTATCTATCTATCTATCTATCTATCTATCTATCTATCTATCATCTACCATCTATCTATCGTTCTATACAGTATCTCATCTATCTACCTACCTACCTACCTACCATCTATCAATCTTTCTATCTACATTATCTCATCTGTCTGTCTATCTATCATGTATCTATTTATATATCATCTATCTTTCTTTCTATCTACAGTATCTCATATCTATCTATCTATCTATCTATCTATCTATCTATCTATCTATCTATCTATCTATCATCTATCTATCTATCTATCATCTACCATTTATCTATCTATCTATCATCTATCTATCTATCTATCTATCTATCATCTATCTATCTATCTATCATCTACTATCTATTTTCTATACAGTATCTCATCTATCTACCTACTCATCTACCTACCTACCTACCTACCTACATCTATCAATCTTTCTATCTACATTATCTCATCTGTCTGTCTATCTATCATGTATCTATTTATATATCATCTATCTTTCTATCTACAGTATCTCATATCTATCTATCTATCTATCTATCATCTACCATCTATCGTTCTATACAGTATCTATCTACCTACCTACCTACCCTCTATCAATCTTTCTATCTACATTTTCTCATCTGTCTATCATCTATCTATTTATACATCATCTATCTATCTTTCTATCTACAGTATCTCATATCTATCTATCTATCATCTATCATCTATCATCTATCTATCTATACAGTATCTCATCTAGCTATCTACTTATCTACCATCTATCAATCTTTCTATCTACATTATCTCATCTCTCTCTCTCTCTTCCATCTGTCTTTCCATCTATTGATGCAGAAGAAATTCTCCAGGTTTTTACCGACAGGCCCAGCTGTACTTTGCCAAAAGAAAGAAAGAAAGAAAGAAAGAAAGAAAGAAAGAAAGAAAGAAAGAAAGAAAGAAAGAAAGAAAGAAAGAAAAAAAGAGTGCTCACAAGTATAGATTAATCTACTTCAGGTTGATATGACCATGGAAAAGCTCAGAAGGATTCTTTATTACGGCCAATGACACATTACAGACATAAAACGAGCATTAGTTGAGAAATTAATTAAGCATGCCAATCTAACGGCTGCACGCCTTGCGTATTACATGACAAAAATTTGGCTCCACTCAGAGAGAGAATTATTGGAATCCAAGAGTGATCGCTGCATATAAAACCGATCAGAATGACTTAAAATTTTTTGATGAAGTGGAAGGCTATCAGCTCAAGGTGGAAAGCGACATAAAACAGATGGATCTATTCTCCACTGAATTTGGTTCCTGAACACTTTTACAATCTGAAGAAGTAGTTTCCGACTCTCATCTCCGGAGACAATCAAAAGAGAGGGAAAAGTCACAGCCCTTGGAGGGTTATTTTTTGCAGGGGAGAAAAAGAGAGAAGAAAAGAGCAAAGAAAGGAGAGGAGGGGAAACCTCAGCCCATTTCAAGGAATGATACTGACTGGGTTGAGGTTGGATCAGTGCTGATTCCAGGGGAAATTTTCATAAATAAAGCCTTTACTGGCTATATAAATTGATTACATGAATACATAAATATATTTTAAGGCCAGAATTGAGATATCTATCAGTCCATCCATCCATCTCTCCCTCTATCTGTCTGTCTCTGTCTGTCCCTCACCCCAATCCTAACCAACCATCCATCCATCCATTTATCTATCATATCTCTCTCTCACACACACATCAAATCTATCAATCTACCTACCAATCCATCCATCATTCCATCCCTCCCTCCCTCTATCTCTCTGTCTGTCAAACCCATCCCATCCATCCATCCATCTCACACAAACACACATATCTAATCCATCTATTGATCCATCTACCAATCCATCCATCCACCCATCTCTCCCTCCCTCCATCTCTCTGTCCGTCACACCAATCCCATTCATCCATCCATCTCTCTCTCTCACACATATCTAATCTATCGATCAATCTACCAATCTATCCATCCCTCCATCCATTCATCCATCTCTCCCTCCATCTCTCTGTCCGTCACACCAATCCCATCCATCCATCTCTCTCACACACATATCTAATCTATCTATCCATCTACCAATCCATCCCTCCATCCATCTCTCTCTTCCTCCATCTCTCTCTCCATCACACCAATCCCATCCATCCAACCCCCTTTCGCACACATATCTATCGATCCATCTACCAATCCATCCATCCATCCGTCCATCCATCTCTCCCTCCCTCCATCTCTCTGTCCATCACACTAATTCCATCCATCCATCTCTCTTTCCCTCTATCTTAGTCTGTCCATCACACCAATACCATCCATCCATCCATCCATCCATCCATCCATCCATCATCTCTCTCTCGCACCACACATCAAATCTATTTATCGAACTACCCACCCACCCACCCATTTTAACACATCTCTCGTTCATGGCACATCTCTCTCTTTTCATCCATCTATCCATTCATCCATCCCACTCATCGGTCTATCTGTCTATCTTTTTATCTATCCACCCCCCCACCTATTCATCCATCCATCCATCCCCCATCCATCCATTTATGTCTCTGATTCATGACACCCCTTCCCTCTCTCTCCCTCCCTCCCTCTCTCTCGTTTTTTATTTATTGTTTTAAGGATTTCTATCACGTTTTCATTATAGTTGCCTCGGCGAGATGCTCGGCATAGAAGTTTGATCCTTTCCTAACAAAAAACAGGAAGGGGGGCTAACCAAAGATTTGGAAAATCTGCTTGTCTGGATCGCATGGTTCAACCATAAAATGGGGGCACCACTTGCCCAACTCCCCCCCTTGCTTTCAAACTATGATGAAACCTGGTTATGTGGGCTGTCAAATTTCAAGATCCAATCACAGACGTTCTACAGCGCTCCCAAAACCTCCGAAGACAGCGCTAGAAACCGAAAAGCAATTCCACAAAATTTTCCTCTTATTCCCTCTTCTCCCGGGTCTCTCATTCCTCCCACCCCACAGACACCACCACCCCCCAAAAAAGTGCCAAAGTCTCCTTGTTGTTATCACGTCCCGACTGGAGGATTCTCAACCAGACAAAACCTATTTCCTCACCCGGCAGGGAAATCCGGGGGGAACGAGCAGCTCATCTCGGAGTTTTAAGCAATTATTTAATTTCACCCGTCGTTCCATTTTTCTTGTCAGCCTGATGGAGAATAATGAGCAGATCGGAAGAGACGGAGAGAAGCTCGCTAACAAAGCACGGAGCCGGCTTTGTCGGGGTGGGAAGGATGGCTGGAAAAAAAAATCACACATGCATGGACGCACCCATGGCAATCCGTCCGTCTGCAAATGACGACAGCTAGGTGGAAAACTGGAAAGAAATGGAGACTATGTCCATGGATGCCCTTGGCCCATCTCAAGGGCTTCCAGAAAGGGGCTTCATATGTCACAGAGATGCAGCAGGACCCTCTATTCACAGTGTGCCCCCCCACAACAGGTTGACCCAATTCCCACATTGCACCAAGCTGGTTTGGTCTAATGAGGAAGGCAACAGGCTAGAAACTGGCAAATTGAGAATCCTAATCCAGACTTAGCCATGAAAGCTGGCTGGGTGACTTTGCAACAATCACCAGGAGAAGTTGAGTTCTAGTCCTGCCTTAGGCATAAAAACCAGCTGGGTGACTTTGTATCAATCACCAGGAGACGGGGAGTTCTAGTCCTGCCTTAGCCACGAAATCCAGCTGGGTGACTTTGCACCAATCACCAGGAGACGGTGAGTTCTAGTCCTGCCTTAGGCGTAAAAACCAGCTGGGTGACTTTGTATCAATCACCAGGAGACGGGGAGTTCTAGTTCTGCCTTAGCCACGAAATCCAGCTGGGTGACTTTGTACCAATCACCAGTAGGCTGTGAATTCTAGTCCTGTCTTAGGCCCGGAAGCCACCAGCACACCTGACCCACCAAAACCAGGATTCCATTTGTAAATCAGATTTCATTCACACATGCACACACGTTGGGATACTTACTGAGGTGGTAACACCAAGGTGGTGGGCTGAGTCTTTGGCCTTCGCTTGGCGGAAACCCCCATTTGGTTCGCTGACCTCTTCAATGACTGCTGATTCAGAAGACCAGAGGCCAGGCCGGTGTGATATTGCAGCTGGAAATAGGAAGACGCACAATAAATGCTCATGAGGTCGATGGGCAGAATTCTAGGAAAGAATCAGGGGTACTTTCATCTTACATTTGGTAGTAGCAACAACACTTTCCATTGGAAACATTGTACTCTAAGAGTAGGATAGCTTGTTTGGTCCAATGGTTAAGGCACCCGGCTAGAAAGTGGGACACCGTGAGTTCCAGTCCCACTTTACGCATAAAAACTGGTTGGATGATTTTGGACCAACACCAGGAGACTGGGAGTTCTAGTCCCACTATAGGCCTGAACGCCAGCTGGGTGACTTTGGGCCAATCACCAGGAAACGGTGAGTTCTACTCCTGCCTTAGGCATGAAAGCCGGCTGGGTGACTTTGGGCCAATCACCAGGAGACCGTGAGTTCTAGTCCCACTTTAGGAATAAAAACTGGTTGGATGAGTTTGGGCCAACACCAGGAGACTGGGAGTTCTAGCCCCACTTTAGGCATAAAAGCTAGCTGGGTGACTGGGTTAATCACCAGGAGACTGGGAGTTCTAGTCCCACTTTAAGCATAAAAGGTGGCTCGGTGATTTTGGGCCAGTCACTCACTCTCAGCACTGCTCACCTCAACAGAGTTATTTTGGGGGAAATAGAAGGAGGGAGGAGAATTAGGTTTGTTTGCCAACTTGAAAATAAAATAAATAATAATAATAAAAGTAAAAATAATAAAGCAGAATACCAAAAAATAAAAATAAATAATGACAACAGAAGAGCAGTTAGTCAGTCAAGGTGATGGAACTAGCAGGCAAGTCAAAATGAACAACTCCTCTCATTAGAAATATATATATATGATAAAGGAGATATACATGTACATATACATATACATATACATATACACATACATACATACATACATACATACATACATACATACATACATACATACATACATACATGATAAAGGAAGAGAGCCTGTGGCTTAGTGGCTAATATAACTGCCTAACATATAAAACAGCCCAGATTCAAATCCCAGTAGGGGCATGGCTAGCTGATGAGAGCTAAATAGCTTGAAATAGATCTATACTAGTCTCCCTTTATTTATTTATCAGGACAAATGCAACACAAAAGTAACAAAGGCAACATTAAAAAAATGGCTTTCTGCCTGGATGGCTCCTGGGGTGAGTCGAAAGACAGAAAAGGGAAGCAGTATGCTCCCTCACATATGACACAATACACACACACACACATATACATTTGCAAAATGTACAGCAACTCTCAATGGAAGACCCTGTTGGACTTTTGGCAAAGATGGAGAAAAAAAAACTTTACCAAAATATGACGTGTGGATTTGAAGATTGGTAAAAATGACTCACCGTTTGAAAATCGGATACGATAGTAGAATTCTAAACTGCAAGATTCATTTAAGCTTCATTTATACCATTTGCAAAAGAAGTTGCAAGTGAGTTTTGGGGGTTTATTTCTGTCTTTTTGTTTCTTTTCATTCCTATGCTCTTTTTCTTTATTATTTCTCTTTCTCCATTCCTCTTTCTGACTATTTATGTTCCTTTCTTTCTGTTTTTAAAAGGTAAATGTAAAGGTTCCCTCTGCACATCTGTGCTAGTTGTTCCCAACTCTAGGGGGCGGCACTCATTTCAGTTTCAAAGCCGATGAGCCACCGCTGTCTGAAGACGTCTCCGTGGTCATGTGGCCGGCATGACTCAACACTGAAGGCGCACGGAACGCTGTTACCTTCCCACCAAAGGTGGTTCCTATTTTTCTACTTGCATTTTTTACGTGCTTTCGAACTGCTAGGTTGGCAGAAGCTAGGATGAGTCACGGGAGCTCCCTCCGTTATGCGACACTAGGAATTCGAACTGCCGAACTTTCTGATTGACAAGCTCAGCGTCTTAGCCACTGCGTCAGTTTATTTTTTACATTCTATTGAAATATAGATATTTCTTTTAATGTCTATTAACTAATATCTGTTAAAAAAAATAGTGTTAAATTAAAAAGAACGAGGGATGTACAAACACCAATAACAGCCAAAGGGCCTCTTTTTATTTCATTCATTTGCTTCCTCAAGCCAGGCATGGAAAGGATTTTGGCCCAGAAATTTGATACTTCCTTCCAAAAAAAAAAAGGTGCCATTTGATGCCACCCAAAGCATTTTGCCTCCAGAAGAAACAGACGCCATCGGCCAGATGGTTATTCTGGGGTCTCTCTGGCCAAACATTCCTACGCTTCGTCTGGGAAACTGAAGGACTTTCCGCAACCAGCATGATCATCAGCAAGTGACTGAGAAGATGACACCAGGGCTCGTGTTCAAATGTCCTCTGCAGACATGTTCATCAAGGGAAGATGGACAATTTTATTTGGGAAAGACCCGGCCTTGTCTCTGGAGATCAGGAGCTTCGCTGGGTTCGGTCTACAAAAAAAGCTTTGCAAGCAGAGGCCACAATGCATGGAGGGATGGATAGAGCGAGCTATAGCTAGATGTAGAGATATAGATCTGTATGTGTCTGTCTGTCTATCTATCTATCATTATAGATTGATGATATATCAAGATTAGATATAGATTGATAAGATATAAATTCATAAGATAAGACAGACAGATCTGTCTGTCTATCATTATATCTTTATCTATCTATCATCTAATCTCTCTCTCTCTGCTCGTCTATCTACATCTATCTGTGTGTCTATTGATCTCTTTGTCTGTCTGTCTCTCTATCTTTTACCTCTCTACCCATCCATCTCATTGTATCTTTATCTATTTATCCTATCTATCCTATCTATCTATCTATCTATCTATCTATCTATCTATCTATCTATCTATCTATCTATCCATCCATCCATCCATCCATCCATTTAATCTCTCTCTCTGCTTGTCTATCTATGTCTATCTGTGTGTCTATTAATCTCTTTGTCTGTCTCTCTCTCTCTACCTATCTTTTATCTCTCTACCCATCCATCTCATTATATCTTTAGCTATCTATCATCTTATCTATCTATCTATCTATCTATCTATCTATCTATCTATCTATCTATCTATCTATCTATCATCTATCTATCTATCTATCTATCTATTATCTAATCTCTTTCTCTCTGCTTGTCTATCTATATCTATCTGTGTGTCTATTGATCTCTTTGTCTGTCTGTCTCTCTACATTTTATCTCTCTACCCATCCATCTCATTATATCTTTAGCTATCTATCATATCTTATCTATTTATCTATCTACCTACCTACCTACCTACCTATCTAATCTCTCTCTCTGCTTGTCTATCTATATCTATCTGTGTGTCTATTGATCTCTTTGTCTGTCTGTCTCTCTACCTATCTTTTATCTCTCTACCCATCCATCTCATTATATCTTTAACTATCTGTCTTTCTGTCTTTTTACTTGTCTATCTACAGTATATCTATTGATCTATTTGAGTGCCTACCTACCGATCTACTATTATCTTATCTATCTGTCGAATTCATATATTTGTCTTTCTGTCTGTCTCTCATATCCTTGTCCATCTGTCTGTCTATCCATCTCTATCTACTTGTCTGTCTGTGTTTGTCTGTCTATTTATCTATCTATCATCTATCTTTCTATCATCTATCTATCTATCATCTATCTATCTATCATCTATCTATTTTTCTTTCTTTCTTTCTTTCTTTCTTTCTTTCTTTCTATCTCTTATCCATCCATCTCATTATATCTTTGTCTGTCTGTCTGTCTGTCTACTTGTCTATCTATACGTGTCTATTGATCTATTTGTCTGCCTGCCTACCTAAAAAAAAGCAATTCATCACCTGCTCCAGAGCTCAGACTGGAGATGCAGGGGCAGAGATGATTATTACCAGGACTTACAACCAGTCATAGAAGCGACTGTTCTAAGTTTTTTTTTTTTTAAATCCGTATTTATATTTTCTATTTCTGAACCGCCCGTTTCCCTCCATAGCACTGTTACAACCGCCCTGAAAAAAGGACTTTTCAAACTGGTCCTCACACTTCAAACCATTCAACCGAGCCTGCTTTTTCTTTTTTTTCTTTTTGGAAGAGTAGCCATAAACTTAAGGGACAAACTAATTAGTGGAAATGCATGTTCTTTTGGCTAATACCGATTCTCAGTCAGTAATTTAGAGGCCTTGGAGAGAGTTACTAACTTTATTTCTCTCCTCATTCCTCGGTTTTTGGGGGTTTTTTGCCAAATATTTAAGCACACAGGGACACCCCGTAGAAGTCTTCCTTCCAATTTGGAGAAAATCAAGCCGATAGCAATCTCGAGAGTCAGCACGTGTCCCATTGAAAGAGCCTTCATCATTTAAGGGACTTGGAAATGGCTGGTTGGACCAATCCAAAAATGATAAATTAACTGCTCCCGGTTTTCTTAACTATACGGGCCACATAATCGGAAGCTCAATTAAGATAATGCGCGGATTACACATTTGCAATTACAATTTTGGAGCTGGAGAGCAGAGGGAGGAAAACAACTGGGACCATTAAAGTAATGGATTGTGATTCGTCACAGGCCTACGAGTGCTCGGGGAAGATGGCTTAAGAGGGAATGCCAGAATAGGAGAGGATGGAAGGAAGCTTGTTGGTGCATATGGTTCCACCACAAAACCGCGTTCGACTAAAGCGCGCTCGACAAAACCACATAGCTGACGTCATCACAGGGCGACAACAGCACGGAGACAGAAGCACGCTGTAAACGCTAAACCTAAAATTAACCCCTAAACCTAAACCTAACCCTTAACCTAACCCTAACCCTTAACCTAACCCTAAAGCTAACCCTAAACCTAACCCTAACCCTAACCCTTAACCTAACCCTAACCCTTAACCTAACCCTAAACCTAACCCTAAACCTAACCCTTACCTTAAGTTGAATCGGCTTGCTTTCAAAGCGCTATTTAAAGCGCCCTTCTTTCTCCGCGCTCGCTGTTGTCGCCCTGTTGATGATGTCAGTGACGCGGTTTAATCGGGCACGCTTTAGTCGAGTGCGGTTTTGTCGTGCCACGGGTGCATATAGATGTTGACTGGAAATTTTTAAAAAAATGAAACCCCAGTGTTGTTAATCTGAACTTCTTAATGCCCTCTGAGTTTGGCTGTTTGCAGACATTTCATGGCCCAACTAGGGAACATGATCAGTGCTATCGAGTGCGGCTTGCTCCCTGTTTATATACAGTAGCTCTGAGCTCCATTCCAGCCTACTGAAGCAGGGTAAAACACAACTTTGACTACACCGGCAAGGTAGATTTCTCTTCTCTTTAATATCCTTGTCTAGGTTTTCAGCAGTTTTCCTAAGTCGTTCTAGTAGTCGAATGTCTCATTTGGAAGGGTTTCAAGCTTAGGTATTTCTATTTAGAATAGAACAGCAGAGCTGGAAGGGACCTTGGAGGTCTTCTAGTCCAACCCCCTGCTCAGGCAGGAAACCCTACACCACTTCAGACAAATGGTTATCCAACATCCAAAAACCTCCAGTGTTCGAGCATTCACATCTTCTGGAGGCGAGTTGTTCCACTGGTTAATTGTTCTCACAGTCAGGAAGTTTCTCCTTAGTTCTAGGATGCTTCTCTCCTTGATTAGTTTCCATCCGGTGCTTCTTGTCCTGCCTTCAAGTGCTGTCTTGTTATATGTTGTCTTGTTATATGATACTGTTCTGATGCAGGCATGAAGCAAACTCCTTGTCCTGACAAAAAACTCTTTTATTAATTGACTGTGAATTCTGCTCACTCACATCCAGCAAAGTCTTTCAAGGGAAGATTTACAGTCACAGACCTTATCTGGCTTGGAGAGCTGCCAGGCTGATCTCTGCAGAACTTGGCAAGGAGTCTCAGAGAGTCACTAACCAATTAAGTGAACTAATTGTCTCCTGCAAACTCCACTCCCCTTTTGCTCCTCTTTTATTTCCTCTGGGAGGGGCCATTCATCATCCACCTATGGTCTTACTCCCAAGTCGACCCCTGTTCTTTAGCTGTTCCCTTCGTCTAGCAACTCTGCGCATGAGCACACTGGGAACAGGCTCCAGCTGTTCTTCTGTCTCACTGATGTCTGACTCCAAAGGCAGCTGATAACCGTCAGACGTCCCTGGCCCCCTCTCTGCCTCCGGCACTGAGCCCTCATCAGAGTCTTCCCCAGACTCCAGGACTGGCCCATCTTCCTCCCCAACCTTCTCACTGTCCGAATCTGCTCCAGCTCAGCTGGCGGGCCATGACAGGAGGCAAGTTGTTCCACTGATTAATATTTAAAAACAGAAGGTATTTTTTGTTGGGTGGCCAAGCCCTCTTGATTAAAAAAATCTTTGTTAATCATGTAGGACACCCCCCCACACACACACACAAGTCTTTGGCTTCCAGAAACAGAGATCCCACTGTCAAGAGCTGTTAAGAGCCCATTAAATATTTACCAAGCCATCTTTATAATGGGGGAAAAAGGTCAAAGTTAATAAATCGGATGGGCAGGTCCTCTCCAACCTGATTTATATATTATTTAACGTGCCCAGCAACGTGCATGCTGTATTTTAGAGAGGGGCTCCTTCCTTTTCTGCTGGAGATGTTGTCTGAGCCCGCGGGACCTCTGGCAAATTCCCTGGACTGCAACCAGTTTAGTCAACCCAATCCGTAACATAGAAGGCCCAATACGCAAAAGTATTTAGCTGGGCTGTATTTCATTGTTGTTTAAAGAGTTCTGTGACATAATCACTTCCCCAAGTGCTAAGATTCCACACTTAAGGATGTCTAGGGGGGAATTTGGAGGCAGCTTTAGGACTGTGTGGAAATGTAAACAAGGAAGCCAGCATAAATTCTGTTTTTAAATGTTAAATCAGTGGAACAACTTGCCTCCGGAAGCTGTGAATGCTTCAACACTGGAAGTTTTAAAGAAGATATTGGATAACCAGTTTGTCTGAAAGGGTGTAGGGTTTCTTGCCTAAGCAAGGGGTTGGGCTAGAAGACCTCCAAGGTCCCTTCCAACTCTTCTCTTCTCTTCTTATTCTTATTCTCTTTTATTGGAAGCAATTCAAACCAACAGCTACCACTGAAGGAATCCTAATAATCCTGCCAGGAATTCTGTTAAGGACTATTCTCGCAAATCAAGAACTGGCATCTTATGCCACCCCCCCACCCATTGGCCTGTCAATTCTCTGCCATGCCGTCGCCTCCGAAACAGATCAAAGAGACCTGGAGCTGTTCTGACCGAGGCTTCCCAAGAGCATGAAGAAACAAAAACCTATTTTATTAATTTCTTGTGAATTCTGCTCATTCACATCCAGCAAAGTCTTTCGAGGGAGGATTTACGATCACAGACCTTATCTGGCTTGGAGAGCTGCCAGGCCGATCTCTGCAGAACTTGGCAAGGAGTCTCCGAGAGTCACGAACCAATGAAGCGAACTAATGGTCTCTTGCAAACTCCACTCCCCTTTTGCTCCTCTTTTATATCCTCTGGGAGGAGCCATTCATCGTCCCCCTGTGGCCTTACTCCCAGGTCGACTCCTGCTATTTAGCTCTTCCCTTCGTCTGGCCATTCTGCGCATACGCACACTGGGAACAGGCTCTAGCTGTTCTTCTGCCTCACTGACGTCTGACTCTGAAGGCAGCTGATGTGGCATATGGCCCTGGCCCCCTCTCTGCCTCCAACACAGAGCCCTCATTAGAGCCTTCCCCAGATGCCAAGACTGGCCCATCTTCCTCCCCAGCCTCCTCACTGTCTGAATCTGCTGCTAGCTATGCTGGCCGCTGGCGGGCCACAATAGGAGCAGAACAATTTGTGCCTTGTCTTTTGCCATCTTCTTCCAATGAAAAACAAGTTATGCGCCCGTTCTCTGCATACCTACAATGTCGGATCGTGTGGATGTGCATCCCTAATCATCCTCAATGGTAAATTTGAAAGGGCTTGCAAAAATGCTAAAGGGGATGGGGGAGATTCGAATTGCAATTTACCTTATCCCTTTTGCTCAGTCCTGTCACTCTGAATCAGCCACAGCCAATCAGATTCCCCCAAGGAATCTTATTATAGCAAATTTCTGGGGAGAGAGAGCGCGAGAGAGAGAGAGATAGCTCCGGGAATCCCTAAACACCTGCTATGTAATTCTCTATTGATGTTGCCATTGTGGACTTCTTCAGAACAGATTTAACCTGAGCGTCTACGGTGGACCACGTAATTTATTAGTTTAAAGGGCTCTATTGGCAGATGGCTTATATACTCTCTTAACCATTGTCGGCCTGTTCCCCCCCCCCCGCCAAACCGTAAAGGGACAATTGTATTCTTAACGGGTGGCAAAGTAAATTCCACGCCCGCCTGGACCTGAGAAAGCAAATTAGCAAGAAAAAAGGAGCGGAGAACGCTTGTGAAACACGTGGGTGGGATTTACTTGGAAGCCGCCTTGTCAAAAACAAGAAAACAATGCCGTTTCTTAGGATCTTGGCTCTTAGGTTTCGAAGCCTTCATGAGGTAGTCCGGATTAGATGTCTAACTAGAAGCACTTTATTTAGGTCTAACTTTATTGTAAGGTTGCATTAAGAGATTCTTGCAAGTATGAAAGTACTTCTCTCCCCCCGCTTATCTTTATAGAGCCCAAGAAACTAGGGAGGGTCCCTTCTGAGCTGTTTTCCACCATTATTAGTCTATAATTCTTCTTCCTGTCTCCCGAGGTCCTATCTGAAAGCACCTCTCTTCCCCCCCCCCCCCTATCTTTACAGTCCAGGAAACTAGAGAGGGTCCCTTCTGAGATGTTTGCCACATCCCTTTTCCTTCTTGGGGCTCAGTTGCCTCTTACCTGACTGTTGTTTAGTCTGTAACTCTTCTTCTTCTGGACTCCTAAGGTTATGTCTGAAAGTACCTCCCCCCCCCCTTATCTTTTCAGCCTAAGAAATTAGGGTGGGTCCCTTCTGAGATGTTTGCCACATCCCTTTTCCTTCTTGGGGCTCAGCTGCCTCTTATCTGACCATTATTAGTCTATAATTCTTCTTCCTGTCTCCCGAGGTCCTATCTGAAAGCACCTCTCTTTCCCCCCTTATCTTTACAGTCCAGGAAACTAGAGAGGGTCCCTTCTGAGATCTTTGCCACATCCATTTTTCTTCTTGGGGCTCAGTTGCCTCTTACCTGACTGTTGTTTAGTCTATAACTCTTCTTCTTCTGGACTCCTAAGGTTATGTCTGAAAGTACTTCTCCCCCCCCCCCCTTTTCTTTTCAGCCTAAGAAATTAGGGTGGGTCCCTTCTGAGATGTTTGCCACATCCCTTTTCCTTCTTGGGGCTCAGCTGCCTTTTATCTGACCATTGTTTAGTCTATAATTCTTCTTCCTGACTCCCGAGGTCCTACCTGAAAGCACCTCTCTTCCCCCCTTACCTTTACAGTCTAGGAAACTAGAGGTGGTCCCTTCTGAGATGTTTGCCACATCCCTTTTGCTTCTTGGGGCTCAGCTGCCTTTTATCTGACCACTGTCTAGCTCTTTCTCCCGACTGCCAAGATCATTTTCTTAACAGGTACACCAGACAAGAAGCTCAGAACTGAGTCAGAACTGAAGAAGTTTCTTGGATGAGAAGTGAAACGTCTTCAAAGAAAAACCAAGGAAGTCCTGTTGCCTCTTGAAAAAGCACCTTTGGGACAGTTTTGAAAAGTGCCCGGTTCTTGATCCTGTCAAACCTTGTGAGGATTAGGAAATTCACATCAGAATTTCTTGCAAAGTTTAACGTCTAATAAGGGTGAACAAGTCAGTCTCACAAAATACAAAGAATCTGCCAAATTTCTCAGAGTTGTGTTTTGTTTTCAAACAACAACAACAACACTTTTCATGTTTATTTTTAGTTGGGAAGACCCCAGGGCTTGGAAATGTGGTTGCCCTTGCTGTAAAGTTTCCTTAGGAATCATCTTTTCACCTTGTTTTTATTACAAGTTAACATTTTAACTCAGCAAAATATTCCGCCCCCTGGATTGGGTGGGAAATCATTTCAGGCGCAGGTCACAAGACCGGTCGTTTGTCCAGGGTGACAACTGGTAATAAAATTAAAAATTATCGTCGTCCGAGAAGCCCCGCGAGATCAAAGGGACAGTTGTGCAACTCAGACACTGGGAAAACAAAAAGAGTCGCCGACGGAAACACCTGCCTAGGGAAGAACAGCC
Organism: Thamnophis sirtalis; assembly: GCF_051295495.1. NCBI lineage: Eukaryota > Metazoa > Chordata > Lepidosauria > Squamata > Natricidae > Thamnophis > Thamnophis sirtalis. The sequence continues at coordinate 32,401,022 of NW_028261382.1, forward strand.
GTATCGGCAGAAAAAAATATATCCTGCAATAATCAACATTTTTTGTTTAGAAGATGTTGCAAAAAGCAGGGTAACACACCAAACTGCAATAGGGCCAGGGGTGGGATTGAAAAACATTAGCAACCGGTTCTCTTGCCCGGTTGCTGGGTGGGCGTGGCCATGATGAACGTGACCTACTTGACCTCCTGCACCATGGTGGGGGGGAGGGCATTTTTTTCCCTCCCCAGGCTCCGGAGGCTTTCCTCGAGCCTCTGGGAGAGCAAAAATGGCCTTCCCTGGGCTCCGAAGTCCGGAAATGGGGTAGTTTCCGGACTTCTGGGAGACCCGTTCTTCGCCCTCCCAGAGCCTCCAGCTGGCCCTGCATTTACCTGGCATGATGAACAGGCCGCGTGGAGACTCCTGGGAAGGGAGGGGTGGGCGGGGCCAGCCGGTCCTTGCAACAACTGGTTCGGCGAACCGGACGCAAAATTAACATCCGATTTGCCTGAACCAGTGCGAACCGGCTCAATCTCACCCCTGTGAACAAGCGAAGGGAGGGGTGGGCGGGGCGAGCCGGTCCTTGCAACAACTGGTTTGGCGAACCGGATGCAAAATTAACATCCGATTTGCCTGAACCGGTGCGAACCGGCTCAATCTCACCCCTGTGAACAAGCGAAGGGAGGGGTGGGCGGGGCCAGCCGGTCCTTGCAACAACTGGTTTGGCGAACTGGATGCAAAATTAACATCCGATTTGCCTGAACCAGTGCGAACCGGCTCAATCTCACCCCTGTGAACAAGGGAAGGGGGGGGTAGGCGGGGTCAGCTGGTCCTTGCAACAACTGATTGGGCGAACCGGATGCAAAATTAACATTCGATTTGCCCAAACCGGTGCGAACTGGCTCAATCTCACCCCTGTGAATAAGGGAAGGGCGGGGCCAGCCTGTCCTTGCAAAAACCAGTTCAGCAAACCGATGCAAACTGACTGAATCTCACCCCTGGGTAGGGCTGTTAATAAATCAAGATCCATTTGGGTGAGATTTTTTTTAAAACACTAATTCTTGAAACCCTAGTGAAAAATCTTCAGGTGACAAGGCACTCCTCGGCTTACGACCATGAACGAGGCCAGAATTTCTGTGGTTAAGCAAGGCAGAGGTTTTTTTTTTTTTTTTGCAAAGCATGGCTTTGCTAGAGTTATCGCCACCTTCCTCTGAGCATCTTTAACCCTGTTACTCCGCCAACCTCATGTTCACTTTTTCCACCGTCAATCAACCAGCGAAAAATAGCTCAAAGGGAGGCGGCATGTTGGGGCCAAATAAATAACACGGTTGCTTGGGAACAGAGGACGGGAAAAAACGCCTCTCCGCAAAGCTGAGAATAACGGTTAAAATTGAATGAGAAACTGACCTGTGGTTATGGAGATCCTCAGTCATTCTGGTTGTCTCAAAGGTGCTTTTTTCCCAAGGAGGTAACTGGACTTTCTGATTTCTCTTTTGAAGTCGTTTCGTTTCTCATCCCAGAAGCTTCCTCGGCTCTGACTCAATCCTTCTGTTTCCCACCATCAGAGCTGAAGAAGCTTCTGGGATGAGAAGGGAAATGTCTTCAAAGAAAAACAAGAAAAGTCCAATTGCCTCCCCCAAAAAAGCACCGGATTTGTGGTAAAAGGAGACTTAATTTGTTTTCCTTTGAAGACGTTTCGCTTCTCATCCCATAAGCTTCTTCTTCAAAAACATGGGAAGTTTTAAAGAAGTTGTTGAATGACCCTTTGTCTGAAGTGGTGCAGGGATTCCTGCCTAAGCAGGGGGTTGGACTAGAAGACCTCCAAGGTCCCTTCCAACTCTGTTATTCTATACAACCAGGACAACTTGTGATCAGACCCAGGGCAGGAAAAACCCACGAGGCTGCGGAAAACTAGGGGGGCACACTTATTCCTCTCTTTTAGCCGTCTCAGCATTATCAAATTTCAGGATACCGTTTGCCTCTCGGAACTGGCTGCCGGAAACAGTTCTAAATTTAGCACCGACCCATTAAAGCGCTTCAAAGCGTTAAAACGGGTGATTTTTTTGCATATATATATATATATATATATATATATATATATATATATATATATATATATATATATATATATATATATATATATATATATATATATATATATACACACATACATACATATATATATATATAATTATATATATATATATGAAATAAAAATCCATCAAGTTGGATTGAAGGAATAATAAAATAACAGGTTTTAAGGAGAGCTTGGGGTGGGGGAAGTGACATGGCCCCCACCTCTTTATAATTCGCTTCTCTTGCTTTATTTTTCTCCACCACCATCCCCACCGCAGAGGACATAAATCAAAGAAGTGCTAAAGAGACCCATATATCACCAACTGGCATTTCAAAACTATTTACAGAATCCATAATATTCTCGATGTGAAACAAGACGTGAAAAAAGAAAGAAAGAAAAGAAATTAAGAAGAGAAAGAAAGAAAGAAGAAAAAGAAAGGAAAGAAAAAAGAGGAAAGGAAGGAAGGAAGGAAGGAAGGAAGGAAGGAAGGAAGGAAGGAAGGAAGGAAGGAAGGAAGGAAGGAAGGAAGGAAGGAAGGAAGGGGGAGGAAAGTGATGGCAAATCTAGACAGCATCCTAAAAAGCAGAGACATTACCCTGCCAACACAAGTGCGTCTAGACAAGGCTGTGGTTTTCCCAGTTGCAATGGACGGCTGTTTGAACTCTGGTGCTGGAGAAGACTCCTGCATTGAGTCCCTTGGACTGCAAGGCCATCCAACCTGTCAGTCCTAGAGGAGATCAACCCTGACTGCTCTTTAGAAGGCCAGATCCTGAAGAGGAAACTCAAAGACTTTGGCCACCTGATGAGAAGGAAGGACTCCCTGGAGAAGAGCCTCATGCTGGGAACGATGGAGGGCAAAAGAAGAAGAAGGGGATGGCAGAGAAGGAGGTGGCTGGATGGAATCACTGAAGCAGAAGGCGTGAGCTTAAATGGACCCCAGAGGATGGTAGAGGACAGGCCTGGAGGAAAGTTGTCCATGGAGTCGTGATGGGTTGGACACGACTTCGCAACTGAGAGAATCTTTCATGATTGAGAATCCTTTTGCAAAAGACAATATCTAAATATATATTTACATAAATATGCTTTTTATTGTTTGTTGTCTCCTTGTTTCTATGTGAGAGGTTTTTTTTGTTTCTCACAGCAACTAACAACCACAAAAGAAACCCCAAACTCAAAAAAGAGCAAACTTGATGGACCACTAGGTCTTTTTCTGCTGTGTGTGTGTGTGTTGTTTTTTTTAAATGTTTCTACATGAATTCATTGGCAGGGTCTCTCCCTGACTGACCACGATTGCGCGCGGCTTGCAAGCCCCCTTTTGGCATTGATCGGGCGGCCGCGCATATTTTCACAGGTCGCCTACACGCCTCGCGCTCTCCCCCACCCCACCCCACACTCCGCCTCCTTCCCTCCTCGCGGCTCTGCTTTGCCACTAGAAAGCGTTCGGCATTTCATTATCCAGGGAACCTGAGCGCAGATTAAATTGAGGCAAATTAATTGAGGCGTGGGAGGAATGGCATCTGCTATTGCAGAAAAAAAATAATAAAACAAACCACGATGTAATGATTGCAGCAAAACTCGGGGTTTAAAAAAAAAAGGTGGAAGGGGGGGGAACCTGCAATAAACTGTCAACAATTAACAGGTGGGAGCAGGGCCTCGGGTAGATGTTCTTTTAGTCTTGCCGCGTTTCTTTAGGAAGGACGATAGTTTCTTTGCCCCCTTCAGTAGGTTTTGTTCAATAGAATAAATATATTTATCAGGGGAAGAAAAGGTGGAAGAACCACAGAGCAAGAACAATAGGACTTGCTTAGTTTGCTTAGTTTGAGAGGAACATGCCAGTGTAAGAAGGAATCCGAATGGTTTTGGGTTGTTCTTTTAAGGTACTGCTCTCTTGGGCATGCAAACATTTATGAGACGAGGAGGAGGAGAAAAGGGCTGTAGTGTCTTTGGTGCTCTCTAAGCTTGGTGGTTTTCTTGCAAACGTTTCATGACCCAACTAGATAATATCATCAGTGCTAGAAGGGAATGGAGTTTGTGAAGGAGGAGGAGGAGGAGGAGGAGGAGGAGGAGGAGGAGGAGGAGGAGGAGGAGGAGGAGGAGGAGGAGGAGGAGGAGGAGGAAAAGGACTGGTGCTTCCTGAGCTTGGTGGTTTTCTTGCAGACCTTTCATGGCCCAACTAGGTAACATCATCAGTGCTAGGAGGGAATGAAGATTGTGGTGGTAGTGGTGGTGGTGGTGGTGGTGGAGGAGGAGGAGGAGGAGGAGGAGGAGGAGGAGAAGGCTGTGGTGTCCTTGGTGCTCTCTGAGCTTGGTGGTTTTCTTGCAAACGTTTCATGGCCCAACTAGGTAACATGAAGATTGTGGAGGAGGGGGAGGAGGAGGGGAGGGGGAGGGGGAGGGGGAGGAGGAGGAGGAGGAGGAGGAGGAGAGGAGGAAAAGGACTGGTGCTCCCTGAGCTTGGTGGTTTTCTTGCAGACCTTTCATGGCCCAACTAGGTAACATCATCAGTGCTAGAAGGGAATGAGATTGTGGGAGGAGGAGGGGGGGGAGGAGAGGGGGAGGAGGAGGATGGGGGAGAAGGAGAAGGGAGGAGGAGGAGGAGGAGGAGGAGGAGGAGGGAAGGACTGTGGGCCCTTGGTGCTCTCTGAGCTTGGTGGTTTTCTTGCAGATGTTTCATGACCCAACTAGATAATATCATCAGTGCTAGAAGGGAATGGAGTTTGTGAAGGAGGAGGACTATGGGGCTATCATCAGTGCTAGCAAGGGATGGGGGTGGGGAGGAGGTGTAGGAGAAGAAGAAGAACAAGAAGAACAACAACAACAAAGAAAAAAGAAGAAAGGAGGAGGAGGAGGAGGAGGAGGAGGAGGAGGAGGAGGAGGAGGAGGAGAAACGAGGAGGAGGAATCTAGAAAATGTGTCTTCTGTAGCTAGGGTTTTGAACGTGGAATGAATCCAGTTTATGGTGCCTTATTCAACAAGCCAACAATAAGTACATTTTGAATTAGCTTGCTGTGCCAGCCTATGTATAGAAAACATATTTAAATCAACCAGGCGGGGGTGATGCCATGATTTTAATAATGGGCAAGGGGGGAAGGAGAAAGATGCACACTTTTAAAAAAATACCTTTTTGCTTCAAATTACAGGTATTTTTTATTTATTTTTTTGGAAAAAAAAAAAAACTTGTCCAAACCTAGCAGGTGCCGTTAAGAATTTTTATATCCTCTTCAATTTCAATTTGTGGCTTTCCCACAAGGCAACTCAAGCTCCTAATCATCTGTCCTAAACTACGAGATGCTTTCTCGGCTCGCTCGGCTATATTAATAATAGAGTGCAGATCTCACGGACAGCAGCCATGTAACGTTAACAGAGACAAGCCAACCTGAATGGAAATGAAATTGTATATATTATCGGAGCCTTTAATAGGCTGGGGGAAAAGGGGAGAGAAGATCTTGGATGGGAAGGCCAATTTAAATCTCATTTTATGCCCCGCAGGCACCCAATCCTGTCTGTCTTAAAATAAAAGTTTGGGGAGGAAAAATAAGCAAAGTGGATTCACCTCTCAAGGCCAGCTGGTGGGAGGGGGGCAGCAAGATCATAAGGGTGTGCCATTTACTGGCTCAAGAAAGTCAAGCAGCATTCAGGGAATATCAGGACCAGAAGGTAGGAAGAGAGGGGGAGGGGGGGAGAAAAAGAAGATGAAGAAGAAAAGGGAAAAAAAGAGGAGTGGATGAAGAAGAAAGGAGGAAAAGATAAAGATTAAGGAGGAGGAGGAGAAAGGAGGAGGAGATGGAGAAGGAAGAGAAAGGCAAGAGGAAGAAGAAGAAAGGAGGACAAGATGAAGAAGAAGAGGGAGGAGGAAGGGAGAAAAGGAAAAGAGAAGAGGAAGAGGAAGAAGAAAGGAGGAGGAGGTCAAGAAGAAGGGGAAGAAGGAAGAGGAGGAGGAAGAGGAGGAGGAGACAGAGGTTGAGAAGAGAGGGAGGAAAAGGAAGAAAAAGAGAAAAGGAAGAAAATGAAGAAGATGAGAGAAGAAGGAGGTTAAGAAGAGGAGGAAGATGAAGATGAAGAAGGAAACAAAGGAGGTGGAGGAGAAAAGGAAGAAAAAGGAGGAGGCGGAAAAAAAGAGGAGGAGATGAAGAAGGAGGAAAAGATGAAGATTAAGGAGGAGGAGGAGAAAGGAGGAGGAGACGGAGGAGAAGGAAAAGAAAGCAAGAGGAAGAAGAAGAAAGAGGAGAAGCTGAAGAAGAAGAGGGAGGAGGAAGGGGAGAAAAGGAAGAAAAAGAGAAGAGGAAGAGGAAGAAGAAAGGCGGAGGAGGTCAAGAAGGGAAGAAAGAAGAGGAGGAGGAGACAGAGGTTGAGAAGAAGAGGAAGAAGGAGGAAAAGGAAGAAAAAGGAGAAGAGGAAGAAAATGAAGAAGATGAAGATGAGAGAAGAAGGAGGTTAAGAAGAGGAGGAAGATGAAGAAGGAAATGAAGGAGGTGGAGGAGAAAAGGAAGAAAAAGGAGGAGGCGGAGAAAGAGAGGAGATGAAGAAGAAAGGAGGAAAGATGAAGATTAAGGAGGAGGAGGAGGAGGAGGAGGAGAAAGGAGGAGGAGACAGAGGTTGAGAAGAAGAGGAAGGAAGAATTACTTGAGAATTCAAGTTCTAAGTAGCCCTAGAGGAGCCCCCTTTAACTTTGGTCACTAAGCAAATCATCGTATGTCGAGGACTTCCTATACAGAACTGCCAGAACAAACGACGGGAGGCCGGAGGCGTCGGCAAAAAAACTTGGTTGCAGACGACGTTGACTTTGATCAAGACAAGTTGCCAATATCCTTATTTTATCTGAGCGTTTCCAAGAATCGTTTAAAAGCAGCCGCTTCGGTCAGATTTTATCGCTGAAAGATCAGAGCGGAATTTCACTTGGATTTTTCTTTTCCTCTTTACAATGTGCCATTTACTCAACAGGGACGCCGTGGCTCAGTGGCTAAGACGCAGAGCTTGTCGATCAGAAAGGTCGGCAGTTTGGCGGTTCGAATCCCTAGCGCCGCTTAACGGAGTGAGCTCCCGTGAATCGTCCCAGCTTCTGCCAACCTAGCAGTTGGAAAGCACGTAAAAAAAGTAGAAAAATAGAAGCCACCTTTGGTGGGAAGGGAACAGTGTTCCGTGCGCCTTCGGGCGTTGAGTCATGCCGGCCACATGACAACGGAGAAGTCTTCGGACAGCACTGGCTCTTCGGCTTTGAACCGGAGATAAGCACTGCCCCCTAGAGTTGGGAACAACTACCATGCATGTGCAAGGGGAACCTTAACTTTTACCTCTATTTACTCATGCCCAGATTCTCTCGGCTGAAATGGTTGAAGCCACAACGATACAAATAAAGGTAAAATCCGATTTCGGACCCCAATGTTCTCCTGCCCACATTATTATTTCACAGGTGTTTATTTCAGGTTTGACGAAAGATGAAGACAATTAATATAAAAAGTGTAGGGTTACTCAGAGGGCAGGATAATGGGGTGCTATCCGAATGAGAACACCTTCATTCAGATAGCTAGCTAGATAGATAGATAGGGAGGGAGAAAGAGAGAGAGAGAGATAAAGATATAGATAGGTAGGTAGATAGATAGATAGATAGGTAGGTAGGTAGGTGGGTAGGTAGGTAGGTAGGTAGGTAGGTAGGTAGGTAGGTACATACATACATACATACATACATACATAGATAAAGATATAGATAGATAGATAGATAGATAGATAGATAGATAGATAGATAGATAGATAGACAGACAGACAGACAGACAGACAGACAGACAGACAGACAGACAGATAAGAGATAGATAGATAAGAGATATATAGATATATAGATATGAATATATATATATCTTCCAAATTCTCAGCAATAAATCTATTTATTCTAAATTTCTAAGACCTGCTTGGAAATGCAAAAGGGAAGACTGCTTAATCACAGCTGGAACGAAGGCTTCTAACCAGTGACAAATGTTGAATAGCTGTTAAACATATGCCGATATCACGTTTTTTAAAAAAATGTTTTTTTTATTCCGCGCATGGAACTCTATACTCTTTTGGACGTCCTTGGAATTCACGGGAGAGAAATCCCAATTAGTTCTCGGGACGACCGACAGCAATCCACCCCGTCTCACCCATTGCTTTCACCGAGGTATCCATGCTGTTGTTCCTCAACCACAATGTCAAATCAAGGGAGAACCAGCCTTGCGCAGGAAAACTATAGTGTGGCAAACCTTTTCGGCACCGAGTGCCGAAATGGGAGCGTGGAAGAGCAGCCGCCCAGTGCACACACAATTCATATTTATGACGGTGGCAGGATCCTAGGGTCACGCGATCACCTTCTGTGACCTTCTCACCAGCCCCAGTCGATGGGGGAAGGCGGATTCACTTAACAACGGTGTTAACTGCAGGGATTCAGAGAGTCTTGCTTAGCAACGGGACATTTTTGGGCTCACTTTTGGCCGTAAGTCGAGGATCTCCTGTAATCCAATCGCACTTCCTTCTTCGCTCCCACCGAGTGCCCAATGCATGCAACTACAGCTTGGCAGGCAGCTGGATTCTGACAAACACATTGAAATATGGCAGGACGTAAAACTCTTATTGGGGATTAGAGTCCTTTCAGCATTGCATTTAAGGATATCTTGATGAAGGCAACAGAAATATGATTTAGAGCAGGAATGTGCTTAATGGGTCTCTCCCCCCCCCCCATGCTCCCCTTCCTTTTCTGCTGCCATCGGAAGGCGCTGAAAGTTCTCTGCACGCCCTAGGGTAGGCTTGACACAACTTTGACGAAACTCCATTTCCATCCTCAGCCGAACGAGGGCAAGGTGATGTTAAGACTGACCAGAGTGGCTTCAAAATGAGATAGGAGGCAAATAAATCAGGTAGGTAGGTAGGTAGGTAGGTAGGTAGGTAGGTAGGTAGGTAGGTAGGTAGGTAGGGAGGGAGGGAGGGAGGGAGGGAGAGAGAGAGAGAGAGAGAGAGAGAGAGAGAGAGAGAGAGAGAGAGAGAGAGAGAGATTGATTTAATAGAGTGGGGGAGGGAGGGAGGTAGATAGAAAGAAAGAAAAAGAAAGAAAGAAAGAAAGAAAGAAAGAAAGAAAGAAAGAAAAAGAAAGAAAGAAAGATAGATTTATTTAATAGAGGTAGGTAGGTAGATAGATAGATGATAGATAGATAAAGATTTATTTAATAGAGGTAGGTAGGTAGGTAGGTAGGTAGGTAGGTAGGTAGGTAGGTAGGTAGATAGATAGATAGATAGATAGATAGATAGATAGATAGATAGATAGATAGATAGATAGATAGATAGATAGATAGATAGATAGATAGATAGATAGATAGATAGATATTTAATAGAGGGAGGGAGGGAGATAGAAAGAAAGAAAAAGAAAGAAAGAAAGAAAGGAAGGAAGAAAGAAAGAAAGAAAGAAAGAAAGAAAGAAAGAAAGAAAGAAAGAAAGAAAGAAAGAAAGAAAGAAAGAAAGAAAGAAAGAAAGAAAGAAAGAAAGAAAGAAAGAAAGAAAGAAAGAAAGAAAGAAAGAAGAAGAAAGAAAGAAAGAAAGAAAGAAAGAAAGAAAGAAAGAAAGAAAGAAAGAAAGAAAGAAAGAAAGAAAGAAAGAAAGAAAGAAAGAAAGAAAGAGAACAATAGATTTATTTAAGAGAGAGAGAGATGGGAGGATGGATGGACAGAGAGATGAGAGTCAGGGATGATAAAGAGGATAGATGGATGGGTGGATGGGTGGATGGATGGATGGATGGGTGGATGGATGGCGAGTGATGATGGATGGACGGAGAGATGAGAGTCAGAAATGATAGAGTACATAGAAAGATAGAGAGATAGACAGAGATAGACAGACAGATAAGAAGTAAAGGAGAGAAAGAGAATGAAAGATGAGTGACAGAGGGATGAAGATAGATGATAGAGAGAGAGATGAGAGTCAGAGATGATAAAGAGAGTAGAGGGAGGACAGACAGACAGATGAGAAGTGAGAGAGAATGACAAAGATGTGTGAGAGAGGGATGATGTAGAGGAGTAGAGGTAGGTAGGTAGGTAGGTAGGTAGGTAGGTAGGTAGGTAGGTAGGTAGGAATAGATAGATAGATAGATAGATAGATAGATAGATAGATAGATAGATAGATAGATAGATAGATAGATAGATAGATAGATAGATGATAGGTAGGCAGGCAGGTAGGCAGGCTGGTGATGACAGAGAGAAAGAAAGAAAGAAAGAAAGAAAGAAAGAAAGAAAGAAAGAAAGAAAGAAAGAAAGAAAGAAAGAAAAGAAAGAAAGAAAGAAAGAAAGAAAGAAAGAAAGATGATAGATAGGTAGGTAGGTAGGTAGGGCAGACAGGCAGGAGATGACAGAGAGAAAGAGATTAGATATTGCTAGATAGTAGAAGGAAGGAAGGAAGGAAGGAAGGAAGGAAGGAAGGAAGGAAGGAAGGAAGGAAGGAAGGAAGGTTGGATTTAATCAATTGTATCATGTGACCATTTCAGAAAACGAAAGCTCCAGGATAATGCAGAGTATGAAACTGTGGGACACAAACCCCACCACCACCATATTCGCAAGATGATACATTTCTTCTGGAATTTCACCTCCAATTCATAAGTATCCCCCACCCCCACCCTGCTCTATCCCTTCCAGAACGCAGGACGGGGAAGGGGAATAGAAAATGAGATCGGAAAGCCATCAAATTAATTAGAAATAAGAGGCTTGTGAAAACATTCCTCTTACTTTTTTGGGAGGCGGGGTGGGGGGGTTGGTTTTGATTGCGCTCAGCATGATCGGAATTAAAATAGATTCGTCAAAGTCATTAGGAGCCGGAGCAATGCTTGGGCCTTGGCCGGGCCTGACAGCTGCCATTGGTCTCCTTCTTCCCAAGAATGCAAATGATTAAGGAAGATTAAATACCTCCTCGGCTTAAATACTCTTGATAATGAGCTCCTTTCCTGCAGAAAGAAAAAAGGGTGTTTTATCTTGGCAGCTGATGGAGGCTGCTTTGAATTCTTTTAATTCTTAACAGCACCATCTGTTGTTCGGTTTTTCCAGATCCAACTTGGGGGAAAACGGGAATCGGAAAGAATGCTAAAAAACGGAGCTAAACAACACGGAGGGTGTAAAACTCTTTTTCAGGTCTCCTTTTGCTGGCTTTTACTGAAATCATCTTCCAAATGTGAATAATAAGAATCACGGAATCTTTCACGGAATGCAGAACAAACAAGTTGGAAGGGACCTTGGAGGTCTTCTAGTCCAACCCCCTGCTCAAGCAGGACCCTTGAGGGCAGGAGGGGAAGTAATGGGTAAAGGTAAAGGTTCACCTCGCGCATATGTGTGCTAGTCGTTCCCGACTCTAGGGGGCGGTGCTCATCTCCGTTTCAAAGCCAAAGAGCCAGCGCTGTCCAAAGACGTCTCCGTGGTCATGTGGCCGGCATGACTCAACGCCCGAAGGCACATTGAACGCTGTTCCCTTCCCATCAAAGGTGGCCCCTATTTGTCTACTCGCATTTTTTACATGTTTTCAGAATGCTAGGTTGGCAGAAGCTGGGACAAGTCACGGGAGCTCACTCCATTTTGCGGGGCTAGGGACTCGAACAACTGCCTTGGCTTAGCGATGGAAATGTTGGTCACAATGTGGTCATAACTCGAGGCAAATCTGTAACTCTTCCATCCATCAAACCTACGGCAGAATTCACCATTGTCTCTCGTGGGCCACGATCAACGTTCGGCTTTTGAAACTGAACCCAACCAGGTTCCCTTGAAAAGTGTGAAAAGTCACACCCTCAAACGCACCAGACAGCTTAGCAATCTTAATATGGCAACAGCTTTTGGTGACTTTAAATAACATCCATTTGGAAAACGCGCAGGGTAAGGGGGGCGTTTTAAAACGAACAGCCCTAAGACTCAAAATTGCATTTGCAGCGGGAGAAAGAGGTAACTATTAGCTATCAAGGGAAACAAAGTGAATTTTATGGGGGAGGGCGGGGGGGGGGTGGAACTGCTTTGTAAAAACGACGGCGGTTTATTTCGTGCACGACAAGGCCAACCAAATAAAGAAAGCAAAATCCCTCTTAATGTCAACGTTTCCGTATTGAAAAAAACTTCTACCCTTTTACGAAGGAACGGCGGCCACTTGTAACGGAATTAGGTGGCTGAAAAATAAGCTGTCAAGCGCCATAAAATGTCAAGTAACGTTTTAAACTTTTTTTTTTAAAGAAAAAAAACCTTTTACAGTATTTGGCATTTTTATTGTTAACGGTCAGCCTTAAAAGGGGGAATCAAGGAAGCCCATTAACAGCTTACACTCTCTACCGACTACGAAATTTTATAGCCCCGCTTTGTAGAGGAAATTGATTTTAGCCACTTTGGCCTTGTGGTGAAGGTACTGACTTAGAAACCAGGAGAATGGGGAGTTCTAGTCTCGCCTTAAGGCAGGAAAGCTGGGTGACTTTGGAGCAATCACCAGGAGATTGGGAGTTCTAGTTCTGGTTTAGGCATGAAAGCGGACTGGGTGACTTTGGGTGAATCACCAGGAGGATGGTGAGTTCTAGTCCCAATGTACGCATGAAAGATGGCTGGGTGACTTTGGGCCAACCACCAAGAGATTGGGAGTTGTAGCCCCACTTTAAGCATGAAAGATGCCTGTGAGACTTTGGGCCAATCACCAGGAGATTGGGAGTTCTAGTTCTGGCTTAGGCATGAAAGCCAACTGGGTGACCTTGGGTCAATCCACCAGGAGGATGGTGAGTTCTAGTCCCAATTTGCGCATGGAAAATGGCTGGGTGACTTTGGGCCAATCACTAGGAGATTGGGGCTTCCAGTTCCAGTTTAGGTATGAAAGCCGACTGGGTGACTTTGGGTCAATCCACCAGGAAATGGCAAGTTCTAGTCCCACTTTAGGCATAAAAAACTGGTTGGATGAGTTTGGATCAATCCCCAGGAGACTGGGAGTTCTAATCCCACTTCAACCATAAAAAGCTGGCTTTTTATGGGCCAATCACCAGGAGATTGGGAATTCCAGTTCCGTCTTAGGCATGGACGCCAGCTGAGTCACCTTGGTCAGTCTCTCTTCTCAGCCCAACGCACCACAAGGTGTTGTTGTTAGAAAGGAAAACAGGAGAAGGAAGGAGTCTTACTTGCAGCTAACCCTCAAAAGTTGCAACCTCGGTTGAGTTTGGCAACAAGGGCCGCCATTTGTGACGGTTAGCAACAGAAACCTGAGGCTCCCTCGTGGTCACAGGTCGAGGTCTTTCTTGTACATCTGCCATTTTGGCTATAAAAGCCGCGGAAGCACGAAGAGAACAGGTGATCAGGAAGGATCAACTCTGCGGGCTATCGGCTCATCTTTGATCTCATTTTCGCTGAGCTGGCAAGCCAGGGCATTAAAGAATCAATAAGCACAGCTTTAAGGTTTTTTCCCCCCACTTTAAAAAGATCGTTTTTTTTTAATACTCCCATGCGCAGGTAGTCCTCAACGTACGACCACAATGGAGCTATGTTGCTACATGAGAAATTTGTCGAGTTTTGCCCCTTTTTTACGACTTTTCTTGCCACCGTTGTTAAGGGAATCACCACAGCCTTTACGGTTGTTAAGTAAATCCTGCTTCCCCGTGGACTTGGCATCCGAATGCAAATCACGTGACTGTGGGGATGTTGCAACGGTCATTAAGTGTGAAAAACAGCCATAAGTCGCTTTTTTTTTCGGTGCCGCTGCAACTTTGGACAGTCATTCAGTGAGTTGTTGTAAGTTGAGTTGATCGCAGGATCAGAATCGGGACGCTTGGCAACTGACTCCTCTTTATGACGGTTGCAGTGTCCCGGAGGTCACGCCAGTCCCCTTTAGTGACCTTCTGACAAGCAAAGTCAATGGAGAAAGCCAGATTCACTTCACAACCGAACAACTGCAGTGATTCAATTAACAACTGTGGCCAGAAAAGTCGTAAAATGGGGACAAAGTGTTCTGACCGAGGCTTCTCAAGAGCATAAAGCAAACTCCTGGTCCTGACAAAAACCCCTTTTATTAATTGACTGTGGATTCTGCTCATTCACATCCAGAAAAATCTTTCAAGGGAGGATTTATGGTCACAGACCTTATCTGGCTTGGAGAGCTGCCAGGCCGAGATCTGCAAAACATGGCAAGGAGTCTCCGAGTCACGAACTAATTGCCTCCTGCAAACTCCACTCCCCTTTCACTCCTCTGCTATTTCCTCTAGGAGGGACCATTCATCGTCCGCCTGTGGCCTTACTCCCAAGTCGACCCCTGTTCTTTAGCTGTTCTCTTCATCTGGCAACTCTGCACATGCACACACTGGGAACAGGCTCCAGCTGTTCTTCTGCCTTACTGATGTCTGACTCCAAAGGCAGTTGTTAACTGTCAGATGGCCCTGGCCTCCTCTCTGCCTCCGACACAGAGCCCTCATCCGAGCCTTCCCCAGACTCCAGGACTGGCCCATCTTCCTCCCCAACCTCCTCACTGTCCGAATCTGCTGCTGGCACGCCACAACACAAACCCACTTAACAACTGATTCGCTTCGCAACGGAGGTTTTGGGCTCCATTACAGTCGTTAAACATTGAAGTGTTATCACTCCGATCTGCTAGCCTAGCAAAAAACCCAAAACGACCCCTATTGGACCCAAAGTTTGCAAAACTTTGCTAAATAGGCCTCTTCCGTTCCATGTGCTCATTTCTCCCGTTTCTCAAAACTTTTAAGAATACCTGACCGCCAAGTTGAAGCTTGGCGCAACCGGGGAAGGACGACCGCCTGTTAATTTTAGAATCTTTTTTTTTTCCTTTTAAAGACTCCTCAAAGCCAAAACTTTTAAGCCATGAATATGTATTTTTGGAAGAAGGGAAAAGCAGCAGCCTGCTCAAGAAAATGCAAGCTACTCTTTGAAAGGGATAATTGAAATAGTCTAACACATGGCAATTCAATCGCGCATTCAGTGCAAGGAAAACAAAAATGAAAGACTTGGAAAACCAAAACAGATGAGGTTTAGCAAACTCAAGCCCAGAATGCATTTTTTTTCCTTCCCCCTCAAAATGCAGATTTTTCTCTTTCTCAACCCCCGCAAAAAATGATCAATCCCAAAATCATCGCCATTTTTCAAAACAGGCCGATCTGTTGGAGATGAAATCCGTCCGTCGTTCAAACGTCCATTTCATCCATGCGTTCTTAAAAGCTGCCAAGTTTGAAAAAAAACACCCTCTCTCTGCCACAGCTGGGCAGCTGTTGTGGTCTGTGAGTCGGACAGTGAGGAGGTTGGGGAGGGAGATGGGCCAGTCCTGGAGTCTGGGGAAGGCTCGGATGAGGGCTCTGTGTCGGAGGCAGAGAGGGGGCCAGGGCCGTCTGACAGTTATCAGCTGCCTTCAGAGTCAGACATCAGTGAGGCAGAAGAACAGCTGGAGCCTGTTCCCAATGTGTGCATGTGCAGAGTGGCCAGACGAAGGGAACAGCTAAAGAACAGGAGTCAACTTGGGAAGAAGGCCACAGGTGGACAATGAATGGCCCCTCCCAGAGGAAATAAAAGAGGAGCGAAAGGGGAGTGGAGTTTGCAGGAGACAATTAGTTCACTTCATTGGTTTGTGACTCTCGGAGACTCCTTGCCAAGTTTTGTAGATATCGGCCTGGCAGCTCTCCAAGCCAGATAAAGTCTGGCTTCTGGGTTGGAGGCAGAGAGGAGATCAAGGCCATCTTGGACTGAGCCAAGGTGGCGCAGTGGTTAAATGCAGCACTGCAGGCTACTGCTAGATCAGCAGTTCAACGGTTCAAATCTCACCGGCTCAGGGTCGACTCAGCCTTCCATCCTTCCGAGGTGGGTAAAATGAGGACCCAGATTGTTGGGGGCAATATGCTGACTCTCTGTAAACCGCTTAGAGAGGGCTGAAAGCCCTATGAAGTGGTATATAAGTCTACTGCTATTGCTATTGCTATCTGGTAGTTATTTGATGCCACCGTAGCCTGACATCAGTGAGGCAGAAGAACAGCGGGAGCCTGTTCCCAGTGTGTGCATGCGCAGAGCTGCCAGAAGGAAAGAACAATTACGAAAACAGGGTCGACTTGGGAGTAAGGCTCGGAGGTGATTAGCCCCTCCCATAAGACATAAAAGAGGAGCGAATGGGACTTGAGTTTTTGCAGGAAGCAATCAGTTCATCTGGCCGGTTCAAGCTTGGAAAAGTTCTGTTTGACTCTGTGCTTGCTCAGGCCTTGCTCTGCCTTTGGCAATTAGGTTTCTGGCAACATTCCCAGGGAGATAAGGTGGGTGTTCATCAATATTCCCCTGAAAGGCTGTGGCAACTCGAGCAGACATCTGTCAGAATCTTCACGGACTGCTTGTGAAGCCTTGCAGCCTGGGAATGACCATAATTCACAGCCGAATAAATAAAAGAGGGTTTTGGGGACTAGGATTTATGCTTTCTCAAGATGTCACATTCGGACATCTTTCTGCAAAGTTGAGCACTTGCCAATGTGTGACTCTTTTTTGCTGTTTGTTTCTTTGTTTTTGCATTCCTCCACGCTGGACCGGTGCAACGAAAGTGTGACGATTTAAGAGACCAACACCTTGCCGCCCTCCGCGGGAAAAAAAAAGACGACGCGCTGAATCCCTGAAATCTGGAGGGGCCCCCTGGAGAAAGCAGCTCAAATTAAGCCAAATCACGCTGGGCAGAAGTCAAAATGCGGTGACTGACATTCTTTTGTGCACGGACGCGGGGCCGAGGTGGCAACCCCCAGAAGGCTTTTGTTCAGGCTCGGGCAAAGGTGATTATCCGCGAAAGCGAAGTCCGCTCGGCCTAGCCGGTTTGCGGTTGAGGACAATGGTCTCCCGTAAGCCCAATTTCGACGAGAAACAGTAGGGCGCCATTAATGCCCAAACTAGCCCAGAGGGGAAGGAGAGAGTTTTGTATTGGCTGTGATTGTCGTTAAAACTCCAAGCTTTGTGTCTAAGTAGCTTGACGCACTCGGTGAATGCCACTGGTGAATGCGTGAGTTTTTTAACTATCCACGGCCCGGTGGGTTACCCCCTTTCATAAAAATCTACCTGCTTGGAGTCAACTTCGTGCTTCAATTAAGGAAATGTTTGTGGCAGGGGTGAATAAAAGCCACAATCCCCCCCCCCCCCGCCAAAAAAGAAAAGACGAATTTCAAACGTTGTGGGTTCTCTCTGTCTGGCAATCCTGTTGTGAGAACCACCTTCTGAAGCGCTGCAAAGATTCGCAACCTTGTCTATTGTCAGTATTTTCTTTTCTGGCAAATTGTTGGGCTGTCCAAATGAAACGCGAGCAACACAATGCAGGAGGATGAACCTGCCTGTGAATAAAGTTTGGCAAGCGGGTCAATGTAAGAAAAAAATTGAGTTAAAAAGGTAAAAAGGTGAAGGTTCCCCTCGCACAGATGTGCTAGTCGTTCCCGACTCTAGAGGGCGGTGCACATCTCCCTTTCAAAGCCAAAGAGCCAGCGCTGTCCGAAGACGTCTCCGTGGTCATGTGGCCGGCATGACTCAACACCGAAGGCACACGGAACGCTGTTCCCTTCCCACCAAAGGTGGTTCCTGTTTTTCTACTTGCATTTTTTACATGCTTCCGAACTGCTAGGTTGGCAGAAGCTGGGACAAGTCACGGGAGCTCATTCCGTTATGCGGCACTAGGGATTCGAACCGCCGAACTGCCAACCTTCCTGATCTACAAGCTGAGCATCTTAGACACTGAGCCACCGCGTCCCATATAAAAGTGAGTTAGAAAGGATTAAAAGTTCTTGCAGATCGCTTGAGAATCTCTAATTTCTCAGCCTTCGGTCCTTTAGAGGGGCGGGGCGGACTTCAATTCCCAGAATTCTCCTACTGGCTGGGGAATTCTGGGAGTTGATCATCTGAAAGTCAAGCTGAAGATAAGATTGTTGTCTTTAAAGGAAGTTAAAGGTACGATTGAGAAACATTGCTCTAATACATCCACGTGTTTGATTTTTGACCCTATGGCATTCATAGGGTCAAAAATGGATCAAAATCATAACTCAACATTAGGAAAACTAAGATCATAGTATCCAGCCCTCTCAATTCCTGGCAAATAGATGGGGGAAGAAATGGAGGAAGTGACAGATTTTATTTTCCTGGGCTCCCAAGATCACCACAGACAAGGACTGCAGCCAAGAAATTAAAAGAGGCTTGCTCCTAGGGAGGAAAGCTATTGCAAATCTAGGCAGCATCCTAAAAAGCAGAGACATCACCCTGCCAACACAAGTGCGTCTAGTCAAGGCTGTGGTTTTCCCAGTTGCAAGGGATGGCTGTGAAGGTTGGACCATAAGGAAGGCTGAGCACCAAAGAATGGAGGCCTTTGAACTCTGGTGCTGGAGAAGACTCCTGCATTGAGTCCCTTGGACTGCAAGGCCATCCAACCGGTCAGTCCTAGAGGAGATCAACCCTGACTGCTCTTTAGAAGGCCAGATCCTGAAGAGGAAACTCAAAGACTAATGAGAAGGAAGGACTCCCTGGAGAAGAGCCTCATGCTGGGAATGATGGAGGGCAAAAGAAGAAGGAGGCGACAGAGAATGAGGTGGCTGGATGGAGCAGCCGGTGTGACTTTAAATGGACTCCAGAGGATGGTAGAGGACAGGAAGGCCTGGAGGAACATTGTCCATGGGTCGGACACAACTTCGCAACTAACGACAACAACATTCATAAAGACTGTCCCCACTTTGCAACCACTAGTTTTGGGGACTATAATTCCCATAATGCAAGATCAGCCTGGCCAGGAGCTTCTTCCTAAAGAAATCACACACACACACACACACACACACAGACAAAATCTCCCTTTTTTTTTCTTTTTTTTGGAATCACACCTGCTGCAAGAAGGAACAATTGGCGCAGGTAGCGATGGCTACTGCTTACTCAAAAGTCTCAAACACACACAATTTAATGAACATGGAACGTAAATATTTGCAAATAAACAGGCTGCTGTTGAAACAATGATGTGTCTCACTGTTTATGTTGTGTTTTCGAGCCACCATATGCCGACGTGTGTGAACGCTCAAAGAAAGAGGATTTCGTCACTACCAAAGTCAAACTTTTCTCAAGAAAACAGGGAAAGCTAAACTCAAAAATTCCCCAAAAGGCAGAAAAAACAAACTTCAAAACACATTTTGAAAATTCATTGGTCGCCAGCACCATATCAAATAACTTGAGCGTTCATGAAAGGGTGGCAGGCTGGATCCCTGTAATTTTTATTTTTTTTAAAAAAAAACAGCTACGGAGAAACTTCTCCAATAAAATCCAAATTACTGTTTTAAGAACGATATTCAACTTCCGGCCCTTGAAAAGGATCTGGAAATCTGACTTTAAATGCAGAAATAGAGTAGAGTAGAGTGGAATGGAGTGGAACAGAAGTAGAGTAGAGTAGAGTAGAGTAGAGTAGAGTAGAGTAGAGTAGAGTAGGGTAGGGTAGGGTAGGGTAGGGTAGAGTGGAATAGAGTAGAGGAGAGTAGAGAGGAACAGAGTAGAGAAGAATAGAGTAGAGTAGAGTAGAGTAGAGTAGAGTAGAGTAGAGTAGAGTAGAGTAGAGTAGAGTAGAGTAGAGTAGAGTAGAGTAGAATAGGAGTAGAGTGGAGTGGAGTGGAGTGGAATAGAATAGAAGTAGAGTAGAGTAGCGTAGAGTAGAGTAGAATAAAATAGAGAGGAGTAGAGTAGAGTAGAGAGGAATAGAGTAGAGAGGAACAGAGTAGAGAGGAATAGAGTAGAGTAGAGTAGAGAGGAATAGAGTATAGTAGAGTAGAGAGGAACAGAGTAGTGAGGAGTGGAGTGGAGTGGAATAGAATAGAATGGAATAGAATAGAATAGGAGTAGAGTAGAATAGGAGTAGAGTAGAGTAGGAGTAGGAGTAGAATAGGAGTGGAATAGAATAGAGTAGAGTAGAGTAGAGTAGAGTAGAGTAGAGTAGAGTAGAGTAGAGTAGAGTAGAGTAGAGTAGAGTAGAAGGAACAGAGTTGGAAGGGACCTTGGAGGTCCTCCTGCTTAGGCAGAAAGCCCTACACCACTTCAGACAAATGGTTATCCAGCATCTTCTTAAAAACGTCCAGTGTTGGAGCATTCACAACTTCTGGAGGCAACGTCTGTTCCACTGAAGTAGTGGTTTTGCTACATCACCTTTTGCATGGATACAGATAGTCCTCAAAGTGCAAGAGTTCGATTAGTGACCATTCAAAGTTACAACAGCACCTGGGGGAGGGGATCGGTGTCCATTTTTTCACACGTACGACCGTTGCAGCATCCTCAAGGACACGTCATCGGGGGGGGTGAAACTGGCCCGTATTTAGATCTATAGATCAAAAACCGGTTCCTATTTAGGCCAGCTGGGTGACTTTGGGACAATTGCAGGGAGAAAGAGTTCTAGTCCAGCCTTAGGCACAAATTTGGAACGCTGCTATAATGAAGTCACCCTTAGGCCTCCTTTTCATCTGACGAGACAACCTCTTTGTGCCGCTATCGAAGGACTTCAGGGGTAACCTGACTATTGGCGTCTGCAGGTAAGTGTGAGAATGCCCCATCTGCCGCCGAGCCTCCCCCCCTTCCCGAAGCCGCCACAAAGCCGCTTCCCTTCTTTTGTGCAAAGTCACCTAGGAATTGGGGGGGGGGGATTCCGCTGACTGGGAGCGATGAAACCGTTGGGTCAATTCCCTTCCTCATTTAGCAGCCGAGAAGGAGGACTCCTTGTTCCATCTGCCAGTCACAACCAATTTGAACTCAGCGGGGTGATGGATCCATTTTGGAAAAAACGGCAGATACCGCAAGGCTCCCGAGGAGAGGGGGGGGTTGTTTGTGTCCCTGCAAAGCTCTCTTACCTATTCACTTCCTATTAGCCGGCTTTCGCCTTGATCGGCGAGCCGATGGAATCGTTATGGCCTTCGTTGAAATCCACGGGAACGTCATGGCTGGCACAGCCGGCAGCTACGAGTGCCGAAACACGGGGAAAGAGATTAAAAAAGAAGACAGCACACCCTCGGGCGTTTTCCTGCCTTAGCGACGGGTCCCAAAACGGGATGTTCATCCCACCAAGTTTCTCTCTCCCCCTCGTCCCATTTTAAAACCGCACTTAGGCAGCTGAGAACTTTTCTAGCAGGGGGGAATTCCCGCGAAGCTAATCCGGGTAGTCCTAGATTCACCGCCAAAATTGAGCTGCAAATTTCCATTGCTGAGTGAACTTTGCCCCGTTTAATGACCTCCCTGGCCAGAGTTGTTAAGCAAATCCCTGCCGTCGTCAAGTTAGGAACACCGTTGTTAAGTGAATCTGACTTCCCCCGCGGACTTTGCTCGTCGGGGATTACGTGACCCCGTCATAAATATGAACTGGTTGCCAAGTGCCTGAATTTTGATCATGTGGCTGTGAGGTTGCTATGACGGTCGCAAGTGTGAGGACTGGTCATAAACCACACTTTTCAATGCTGTTGTCACTTTGAACGGTCACTAAACAAACCGTTGTTAAGTCAACAGTCACCCTTGACTTACAACCACCCGTTGGGAGACTGTTCAAGGTTATGGCGGTGTTGAAAAAAGTAACTTTATGACCAGTCCTCACACTTACGACCATCGCAGCACCCCCAGGGTCATGACTGCGACTGTCCCAGCCAGCTTCCGACAAGCAAAGTCAACGGGGGAAGTCCGATTCACTTAATGACCACGCAACTCCCTTAACAACTGAGGCAATGTGCTTAACGACCATGGCGAGGAAAGGTCATAACATCGGGCAGGGTTCCTTTCCACCTTTCTTAACAATGAAAATTCAGGTCTCAGCTTTGGTCGTAAGTCAAGGACTGCCTCTACCCATCCTCAAACCTCCTTAGGACGGAAACCCACCCAATTTAAATCAACCCAAGCTGTACATTTTTGAAGGCTAGGTGGGAAATAATGGGTTTTAATAACAAAGAAGTCAATTCGGGTGGATTTCCTCACAATAGATGGCTTGACAATGGAGAAGTCCCGGGAGACGAGGCTGCCTTGTCCTTTTGGGGGGGGGGGGATTGCAGGGGGGGGGGGCTTGCGTGGGAATACACAGAATTGCATATAGATTTACAAGATAGAGACAGATTTAACCACAGTTTCAATTGGGGGAAATGTGGCCATCCTAGACCAGGCCAAGTCCCCAGAATGCAATTCTGGCACTCAGACAAATCCGCCGTCAACGGACACAGAGACAGGAACCACATCTACAGATCGTCCAAAAGAGACAATCGCCCAGCCAGAAAGACTCCAGATCAAGCATAGATGAACTCCGAGGTTCACATCAGATCAACCATCAAGTCAATCACACCCGAATCAAGAAACTGAGCCATTAGTAAACAGCCCGACGGAAGAATCTTTCAGCGCCCCGACCAACACAGACAGGGAAAGACACCAGAATATAAACTGACTGCAAACGGCACTCCCCACTAGAACTGATGATGTTACCTAGTTGGGTCATGAAACATCTCCAAGAAAAAAAAACAAGCTCAGAGGGCACCAAGAACCCCATAGTCCTCCTCCTCCTCTCCACAAACTCACTCCCTTCTAACACTGATGATGTTACCTAGTTGGGTCATGAAACGTTTGCAGGAAAACAAACAAGCTCAGAGAGCACCAAGGAGCCCATAACCCTCCTCCTCTTTCTCCTATCTTCCCTTCCCCTTCTCCTCCTTCCCCATCCTTCTCTTCCTCCTTTTCTCCTACATTCTTCCTTCTCCTTTCTTCTTTTCCTCCTCCTTCCTCCATCACCTTCACCTCTTCCATTTTCCCCTTCTCTTCCATGTTCTCCTCCTCTAAGCCCAACACCCTTCTAGCACTGATGATGTTACCTAGTTTGGGTAATGAAACGTCTGCAGGAAAACAAGCAAGCTCAGAGAGCACCAGGGACTCCGCAATCATCATCTCCTCCTCCTCCTCCTCCTCCTCCTCCTCCTCCTCCTCCTCCTCCTCCTCCTCCTCCTCCTCCTCCTCCTCCTCCTCTCACAAACCCCATTCCCTTCTAGCACTGATGATGTTACTTAGTTGGGTAATGAAACGTCTGCAGGAAAACAACCAAGCTCGGAGAGCACCAAGGACCCCCTCATAAACGCAATTTTCTATAGAAAAGAAAAATCCCCCACCCCCCCCCCCCCCAACCTTTAGAGTCTCTGAATCTGTTATTATGAGTCTACCCAGCCTTTCAGAGAAACCCAAATAACAGGATATGTTGCTTCAGGGAAAATATAAATTGAAGGCGCATTGGCAGGTTTAAAATCCATGCGTTACCCACCATGCTAATTTATGGCTTAAATTAGAAGTTGGAGAGAGCCTGGCTTCTCTGGGCCTGGCATTTAGAAACAGCCTGTTCGGAATTCAAAAAGGAATCTGCGTTCTTTTACATCTTAAAATTCAGGGGAGGGACGGGACTTCGGCTTAAAACTCTTTAGAAAGTAGTGGGGTGCAGAAAGCAGCATTTCAGGTAGCCCTCAACTTCACAACCACAATTGAGCCCACAAATTTCTTTTTGTTAAGTGAGACATTTCCATTTAGAGAGTCAGCCTTTTGCCCCCAACAATCTAGGTCCTCGTTTTACCCACCTCGGAAGGATGGAAGGCCAAAGTCAACCATGAGCCTCTGGTGAGATTCGAAATGCTGGCAGTGGGCAGAGTTAGCCTGCAATACTGCATTCTAACAGGAAGGGAAGGAAGGATAGCACTAACACTTACATACCGTTTCACAGTGCTTTTACAACCCTCTCTAAGCAGTTCACAGAGTCAGCCTCTTGGCCCCCAACAATCTGGGTCCTCATCTGACCCACCTCAGAAGGACGGAAGGCTGAGTCAACCTTGAGCCTGGGGAGATTCGAACTGCTGAACTCAGCTTGCAGTCAGCTGAAGTAGCCTGCAGTACTGCACTCTAGCCACTGGGCCACTTCGGCACATTCTAATCACTACATACCATGGATGGGATGGAAGGAAGGAAAGGAAGGAAGGAAGGAAGGAAGGAAGGAAGGAAGGAAGGAAGGAAGGAAGGAAGGAATGAATTAAGGGGGTTAGGAAGGACAATAACAATAGCACTTAGAATTACCTACCGCTTCACAATGCTTTTACAGCCCTCTGTAAGCAGTTTGCAGAGTCAGCCTCTTGCCCCCCCAACAATCTGAGTCCTCGTTTTACCAACCTCAGAAGGATGAAAGGCCGAATCAACTTAGAGCCTGGTGAGATTCAAACTGCCAAATTGCAGGCGTCTGGCAGCCAGCAGAAGTAGCCTGCAGTACTGCATTCTAACCACTGCGCCAACGTTGCTCCATGATTTTTATTCATTTTTATTTTTTTTTGCTTTTGCTGCAAATTCCAAATTCCTCGCCTATCAAAAACTTAGCAAACAGAACCAGGATAGATAGACAGACAGACAGACAGATAGATATAGATAAATAGACAGACAGACAGACAGGCATAGCGCTTCGGCTTGCAACCCCTCATCTGTTCAATGACGATATCAACATATCAAAAACCATCCGACAGACGCCTCCCGGGGCAAATTATTAGATCTTGAGAGAATAACACCCCCACTTTCATGTTGGCCTTTCTACCCACTCCCCCCACCCCCACCTGATCTCAGCCGTGTGTTTAAAAATACAATCGTTAACGGAAGATCGGCCCAGTCTGGAGGCGCTAAAAATGCCTTGCCTCAGCTCATCAAAAATACAAGAAGCCGTCCGCAAAGGATTCAGGAATTAAAAATTAAATACAGAAAGCACTTCGCCGCTCTTCATTCCATCAAACGGGCTCTTCACAGGCAGGGCCAAACGAGAGAGAGAGAGAGAGAGAGAGAGAGAGAGAGAGAGAGAGAGAGAGAGAGAGAGAGAGAGAGAGAGAGAGAGAGAGAGAGAGAGAGAGAGAGAGAGAGAGAGAGAGTGAAAGAGGCTTGCTGAATTATTCCAGATGCTCTTATTTAAAACAGCTGCTGAGGCTACCGCCCAGCGACGCAACCTCGCGAGCCGCTTGAAAGTGCTGCATCATGTCGCTGCATTGTAGACCCAGCCAAAAGAAGCCCAAAGCCCTCCGAGGAGGGGACGTTCGAATCCCAGGTTTTCAGAGAACAGCGAAGAGGGAGTTCTCAAACCGTAGCCAGATCCCAACGTTTATATTTAAAATAAAAGTAAACCACGCTTAAGTCTCCTGGGTCAAGGTTAGGTTTCAAAGGGACTCGCCCGTTTAGTTTGACTTTGGTTTATTGACACACTGGCTACAAGAAGGTTGCGGAAACATTTCATGACCCATCTAAGTAACTGTTGTGGCCCGCCAGCAGAGCTGGCAGCAGATTTGGGCAGTGAGGAGGTTGGGGAGGAAGATGGGCCAGTCCTGGAGTCTGGGGAAGGCTCGGATGAAGGCTCTGTGTCGGAGGCAGAGAGGGGGCCAGGGCTGTCTGACAGTTATCAGCTGCCTTTGGAGTCAGACATCAGTAAATCAGAAGAACAGCTGGAGCCTGTTCCCAGTGTGCGCATGCGCAGAGCGGCCAGACTAAAAGAACAGCTAAGAAATCAGGAAAGAACAGCTAAGAAAGCCACAGGTGGACGGTGGACAGCCCCTCCCAGAGGGAATAAAAGAGGAGCGAAAGGGGAGGGTGCCTTTGCAGGAAACAATTCATTCCTGCGGTCGTTAAGATTCGTTTCAGGAGTGTGAAGATCTGTCCGTGAATCTCAGAGACTCTGTGCCCAGCCTTTCCTTGCACAGCACCTCATTTAGGAAAATATTTACATGGCAGCTTTCCAAGCTAGATGAGGTCTGTAGTCATAAATACTCCTTTGAAAGACTGTTTGCCGAATGTGAATGAGAGGAATTCACATTTGTTTAATAAAACGGGTTTTGTCGGGACCAGGACTCTGCCTCCTGCTTTTTGGGAAAAGGGTCAGAACAGTAGCATCATCAGGGCTAGTGAGTGGGGCCTGTTCCCTGTTTATATACAATAACTCTCAGCTTGGCTGTCGCAACCCTTCTCCCTTTCAAATTTGAGAAGCAAGAAAGGAAGGATTAAAATCACCCCGGCAATTCCAAATTAATCCCATCCTACCCAGCAAATCATCTCGTCACAACCAACCTCTGCTGGAAGGAAAAGCATGAGAGATTTGGGGGGGGGGGCGCATCATGGACAGTATGCAAGGATACAGATCGGGGAGGGGGTGTAGTTTTGCAAATTGGGGTGCAGCAGAGGCAGGAGGGACATGAGAGTTTGGGGAGTGGGTAAAGGAGTATGTAGCTTGGGTCGGATTGCATAAGTGGAGGGGCGTGAGTGACCCGCACAGCATATCCACCGAGTGCCTAGAGAAGGATACACATGTGGGACAAACTTATCCCAGCAACATTCCCCATGGCTTCCCCAATGACAGATGTTGGGGAAGCCAGCAGGAAACAGTCACAAACAGTGATCACATTGCCAAGCCCCACGATGACATGACCGCAGAGGTGCTGGGACGGTCAGATCTCCGAGGACTAATAATAACCTCCCCATGTTTTCAGCCCCATCGTAACTCCAAACGGTTACTGAGAGAATGCTCGTATGTCAAGGACCATCTGTAAGGTGAAGGTAAAGATTACCATCACACTTATGTGCTAGTCGTTCCCGACTCTAGGAGGCAGTGCTCATCTCCATTTGCAAAGTCGAAGAGCCAGCGCTGTCCGAAGACATTTCCATGGTCATGTGGCCAGCATGACTCAACGCTGAAGGCGCACAGAACGCTGTTCCCTTCCCACCAAAATGGTCCCTATTTTTCTACTTGCATTTTTTACCTGCTTTCAAACTGCTAGGTTGGCAGAAGCTGGGACAAGTCACAGGAGCTCAACCCGTTACACAGCGCTAGGGATTCGAACCGCCAACCTTTCTGATCACCACATCCCTTTGTACTGTACATATAAACAGTCAAAAGGTCATTAAATAAAAGTAGAACAGGCATACACGTTACTCAAAGGACCTTTTCCCCTTTCCGTTCTCTTCCCTGTAGTAACGCCAACGGCAAAATATCCTTCAGTTTGCTGAATGTCAGTGAGAATTAACATTAACACTTTTAAGGATCAAGCCACGGATGATTTACCTTATTTGACCATTTGTAGGCCTGGAGCAGTTGACTATAAAGGGGTGTTTTATCCTGGACAGGATCGAGACTCAAGAGGCCGCTGTTATGGAGGGGGTGATTTTCGGATGGTTTTCCCACCAGGTTACTCAAGCGTTCCAACTCCCTAAAACCAAATCGCGAGGAAAACAGCGTTAGAAAGCATATTGTACACACACACACACACCATTTCCATAAATTCATCCGGGGTGTAATTCAACAATAAACAATCAGTGTGCACTTTCATACGCTCAAGGGGACTAAAATCAAACAGAAAGATCAAACTACAAGTATTCCTTGACTTACAACTACAACGGGGAATGGAATTTCCATGGCTGGGAGGTTGTTCAACGGGTCACATCCAATTTTACAATTGCTTTTGCCACGGTTGTTAAGCGAATGCCTGTTGTTAAGTGAATCATGCAGTCATTAAACAAATCTGGCTTCCCCGCTGACTTTGTTTATTGGAAGCTGGTCCCCCATCCATCCATCTCAAACTACAAGGTTGCTGGGAGTTAGTTGATGGATGGAAGATAGAAGAGTTGATGGCCAGAATATAGAAAATAGAAGAGTTGATGACCAGAAAATATAAGAGTTGATGGATAGAAGATAGAAGAGTTGATGGGTAGAAGATAGAAGAGTTGATGACAAGATAGAAGAGTTGATGGATAGAAGATAGAAGAGTTGATGGACAGAAGATAGAAGAGTTGATGGACAGAAGAGTTGGATAGAAGATAGAAGAGTTGATGTATAGAAGATAAGATGCAGTTGTCCATCCAACAAACCTTCCATTCATACCTCTTAATTTTTATTGTTTATTGCTACCTTTTTTTCCTATTTTATTTCCTGTCTCTGCATTGGCTACTTTAGTTGCATTTTCTGTATTTGCTTCCTTTATTTCCTTATCATAACTCAGAATGTTTTATTTTATTGTTATTTCTGCAGGTTCACTATGTTACTTTTGTTGTGTTCTGCTTGCCTCCAGAGTTTCTTGGTCTCTGTTGGGAGTCTTTTTGAATCGCCCTACGTACAGATGCAACCAGGAATCGCAAGACAGCTAGTCCTTGACTTACCACCATTCATTTAGTGGCCATCCGAAGTTACGATGGCACCGAAAAAACGTGACTTACAACCATTTTTCGCACAGGCGACCTTTGCAGCATCCCCTGCAATTAAAATTCAGGCGCTTGGCAACTGGTTCATCTTTATGACCGTGTGCAGCGTCCCAGGGGTCAGCCGATCCGCTTTCGCGAACAACAAGCATAGTCAATGTGGGGAAGCCAGATTCGCTTAACGTCCGTGTCACTAACGCAACAACAGCAGCGATTCACTTAACAATGGCGGAGAGAAAGGCCGTAAAGCGAGGCCAAAGCTCACTTGGCCAACCCTCTTGTTGGGTAACGGGTATTTCAGGTTTCCATTGCGGTCATAAGTTGAGGACTACCTGCACTGTGACTGGCTGGGGAGGCTCTACAGAAGGGCAGACCAGCCTGCTGTCCTCCAACCGCCAAAGGAGGACCATCATGCCCTGCCCTGCAGTGCAGCATGGAAGTCCCAGATGTATCCCATGCGTTGCCAGTGGATGTGGGTGGATGATGGGCCAGGTGGTCCCACTACCTGAGGAGAAAACAGGCCGAGCCACGCCCACCCTTCCCTGATTATCCTACGGGGCCACGCCCCTCCAGCCGGGCGCCAGAGGAAAGAAGGGGCGTGGCCTCCGCCCGCCCCCGCCCCCCCGTTTGCCCCGCCCTCACCCCAAGTCCCGGCTGACGGAGTGGAGGCTCTCCTGGAAGTTGGCGGCGAAGCCCTTCTCGCGGCCCTCCACGGCCTCCTTGTGCCGCCGGCCCTCCTTGAGGCAATCGAACACCCGCGTCACGCTGGAGCGCAGCGCCTGGATGGCGGCTATGGCCTGCGCGAAGGCCTCCAGGTTCACGCCGGCGCTCAGCACACCGTCCGCCATCTTGCAAAGAACAAAAAAAACAAAAACCAACTGCTCCCTCCTTTCCCTCAGGCCGCGGGGAGCGCCGGGAAATGTAGTCCGTCCGGCGGAAGCGCGCCGCCCGCGTGGCTCCCGCTTTGCAGGAAAGCGGCCGTCGCAAAGCAGTCTGGGAGCAAAAGCGAAGGACTTTTCCCGCCCCCCCCCACACCGCGGAGACTGCCGGGAAATGTAGTTAGTGCGAAGAAACACGTGCGGGGCTTTTTCAGGTGCTGAAAGGGACAGCTCCTCGCTTCCGCCTTTGAATTTAAAATCTTGCTGAATTTCAAAAAAATATGTATTTTGTTTTTATTTATTGCGGGATTTATCAGTTTGATTTGGCTGATTTCAAGTGGCTTTTTACGGTTGCTTCCTTCTTAATAAAGGCCAATACTTGACAGGAAATAATGCTCCTGAGAAAGCTGCATTAACTTAATGTCGTTAATTTTGCTGTTAATTTTCGTTCTTTCTTTCTCCTTTTCTTCCCATCTAATTTTTTTCTTCCTTCCTTCGTTCTTTCTTTTTCTTTCCTTCCTTCCTTTCTTTTTCTTTTTTCTCTTTCTGTCCTTTCTTTTTCCTTCTTTCTTTTTATTTCTCTTTCTAGCTTTCTTTTTTCTCTTTCTTTCTCCTTCCTTCGTTCCTTTATTTGTCTTCTTTCTGTCTTCCCTTCTTTCTTTTCTTTCTTTCTCTCTCTCTCTCTTTCCTTCCATCCCTACCTCTAATTCTTATTGTTTCAGCTCAATGCTATCTCAATGCACTTCCCATTTTATTGGCTCTGTCTGAATTTGCCATTTTGGCTGCATTTCTCCATTTTGACCTTTTTTTTATCTTATCATAGCATTGATCATTACATTTTATAGTTATTTCTTCCAGTAATTATGTTACTTCTGGTGTGTTCTGTTTGGTTACGGTCAAATAAAGCCATTCCTTCATCTGTCTTTTGGTCTCACTGGTAACATTTCTATTTGCCCTTTAATTATTCTTTTTTTTTCCCATTTGCAACTTTAGTTGCTTTTGCTGCCTGGATTTCTCCTTGCCATTTTAGTGCTGTACAAAAACCTTTTTTTTTTTTTTTTTGTTTTGTTATGGCAGCTCCCCAAAGAAGATGCAAACGAATTCAAGTGACTTCCAGCAAGTGCACAAATAAAACCATCTTAATCACACTCATTTTTCAAAAGTCCCAGAACGGCTTTTAAAATCCACAGTAGAGGAGAGAAGCATCGTAAAAAAGAAAGGGCAAGCAGAGTTAAATTATATATTTCTCGGCCACTAGAAGGTTTTGGGCAAACTAAAATAAGGAGTGAATTACCGTATTTTTCAGAGTATAAAATGCACCAGAGTATTAGACGCAACATGATTTTGAAGAGGCAAAAAAAAATTTTAAAAAGTTTTTGCACTGCAGACCTCCCAAAAACGGCCCGTTTTTCGCGAAAACTGACCGGTTTCTTTTTCAAAAAAAGGGCACGAATAGCCTTTAGGAGGCTTGTAGAGTGCTCCTGGGGTGGGAGGCCCAAAAATGAGCAAAAAACGGCCCATTTTTCACTCATTTCTGCCCTCCCCGGCCCCCAGGAGCACTCTGAAAGCCTCCTACAGGCACTGCATGGCCATTTTGGTGAAGGGCTGCCCCCTATTTCAGGAGGCAAAAATTGCTTTATTCAGTGTATAAGATGCACCCAGATTTTCACTCTCTTTTGAGGGAAAAAGGTGCGTCTTGTACTCCGAACAATACGGTATGCAATTTGTGGTGCAGGTATTTATGGCAGTTGAGGTGCCGGGGGGTGGTGGTGGTGGAAAGGGTTTGGGTGATTTTCTTTTCTGACCTAACAAGCCAGTGGAGAAATCCAGATTCACTTAACAATCATGTTATTCACAATTGCAACAATTCGCTGAATGACTGTGGGAAGACATGTCGTAAAATGGGGCAAGACTCACTTAACAGGTGTCTATGCTTAGCCATGGAAATTTTGGGGCACAGTTTCGGTGGTATGTTGAGGACAACCTGCATTTTACACGGTAGAGATTTGGGGGGGAGAAGCTTGCTCGCTCAGAAACCGAACAAGGAAAGATGGGATTGAAAAAGGTTAACAACCGATTTTCTGCCCGGTTGCTGGCTGGGGATGGCCATAGTGGGCGTGGCCTACTCAACCTCCTGCACCACAGTGTGGGAGATTTCATTTTTTGCCCCCCCCCAGGCTCCGGAATCTTTTCTCGAGCCTCCAGGAGGGCGAAAACGACGGGGAGGCTGGAAACAGACTTGTTTGCAGGCTTCCGGGAGCCCCATTTTTCACAGGCCCTGCACTTACCTAGCATAGTGAACAGGCTGTGTGGAGACTCCTGGGAGGGGAGGGGTGGGCGGGGTGGGGCCAGCCGGTTCTTGCAACAACCGGTTGTCTGAACCGGCGTGATCCGGCTGAATCCCACTCCTGTGAACAAGGGAATGCCAATGTCAGCGTTCCAAGTATCATGTAGAATTAAATAGCAGTTAGACTTATATACCGCTTCATAGGGCTTTCAGCCCTCTCTAAGCGGTTTACAGAGTCAGCATATTGCCCCCAACAATCCGGGTCCTCATTTTACCCACCTCGGAAGGATGGAAGGCTGAGTCAACCCTGAGCCGGTGATATTTGAACAGCCGAACTGCAGAACTGCAGTCAGCTGAAGTAGCCTGCAGGGCTGCATTTAACCACTGCGCCACCTCGGCTCTTATAAATCACAGTCCAAGGCAAAACAATCCTTTTGGTTCCAATTTAATAAAGCAGACATCTTAGGCACATCTGTGTTAATCCCAATACTGGAAATGACATCAGAATGCCACCCAGTTAAAAGTTCATGATCTTGTCCCCACACCCACAATCCATCACATGGTCCAATCTTCTTCCATGCTGGCATCCACACCCAGCTTCTTCCGGTCAGGTGTACTGGTGCGGAGACAAAGGATGACCTTGGCTTCTAGTAAAGAATGAAAAACAATACATTCCACAATCCTACTCCTTCTATTCCCCCCCTCCCATCGACTATACTAATGAAACAGCATAATGAAATAAGAGAAAGTGGGGCAGGCCAAAATCCTAAAAGGAATATAATTGCAGGCCTGACAGCCGCTACTTTCACACAGTAGCGGGAGTCGAACTCTGAATCACAATTTGCACAGCTAATTTACTTATTTATTTATTTCGCAATGCAATTCGTGAGTAATTGCTGTTGAGTGTAACAACAGGTTTGGATAAGAAGTGCGCTTGCGGTGAAAGGAAGTGTGGGATGGAAAGACAAATGGTCGAAGGTAGAAAGAAACAAGAGAATATCTTAGGAGAGACTATCTGGAAGGTTACCTTTGGGCTAATGGTTCTTTTGTGACTGGCTGAGATGGCAAATTTTACACAAAGAAAATAAACCTTCACAATGCTGTGGGGCCTCGGTCCTACAAGCATTTTCGCTTCTCCGAGTGAGAATGAGTATATTTTGATTTGGGAGACATTTATGTCCTCTGGATGTCAGCCGTTCAGAGCAGGAGTTGAAAAGTGGTGGAATACATTTTAGAGGAACACTTCAAATACGATTAACAGCTGCAAATTGAAACTCGGGTGGGAAATACAGGGGCACTTAAGCTTATTATTTTGTAACACGCATGCAAGGCCAGGTTTTCATTTGTTTGTTTGAAAAAAATAATAATTTAAGGCTGTGGACATATCTAGCATACCTTCCTCCTCCTATTTTTCCCTTAACAACAA
The DNA here is from genome assembly GCF_051295495.1 of Thamnophis sirtalis. Classification (NCBI taxonomy): domain Eukaryota; kingdom Metazoa; phylum Chordata; class Lepidosauria; order Squamata; family Natricidae; genus Thamnophis; species Thamnophis sirtalis. The sequence continues at coordinate 32,433,841 of NW_028261382.1, forward strand.
TCCTGTGAGGTGGGCTGCTGAGAGAGAGAGATTGGTCTAAGTTCACCCAACTGGTTTCATGCCTAAGGCAGGGCTAGAACTCATAGTGACCTGGTGATTGGTTCAAGGTCATCTAGCTGGCTTTCATGCCTCAGGCAGGATTAGAACTCACCGTCTCCTGGTGATTGGCTCAAAGTCATCCAGCTGGCTTTCAGGCCTCAGGCAGGACTAGAACTCACCGTCTCCTGGTGATTGGCTCAAAGTCATCCAGCTGGCTTTCATGCCTGAGGCAAGACTAGAACTCACCGTCTCCTGGTGATTGGCTCAAAGTCATCCAGCTGGCTTTCATGCCTGAGGCAGGACTAGAACTCACTGTCTCCTGGTGATTGGCTCAAAGTCATCCAGCTGGCTTTCATGCCTGAGGCAGGACTAGAACTCACCGTCTCCTGGTGATTGGCTCAAAGTCATCCAGCTGGCTTTCAGGCCTCAGGCAGGACTAGAACTCACCGTCTCCTGGTGATTGGCTCAAAGTCATCCAGCTGGCTTTCATGCCTGAGGCAAGACTAGAACTCACCGTCTCCTGGTGATTGGCTCAAAGTCATCCAGCTGGCTTTCATGCCTGAGGCAGGACTAGAACTCACTGTCTCCTGGTGATTGGCTCAAAGTCATCCAGCTGGCTTTCATGCCTGAGGCAGGACTAGAACTCACCGTCTCCTGGTGATTGGCTCAAAGTCATCCAGCTGGCTTTCATGCCTGAGGCAGGACTAGAACTCACCGTCTCCTGGTGATTGGCTCAAAGTCATCCAGCTGGCTTTCATGCCTGAGGCAGGACTAGAACTCACCGTCTCCTGGTGATTGGCTCAAAGTCATCCAGCTGGCTTTCATGCCTGAGGCAGGACTAGAACTCACTGTCTCCTGGTGATTGGCTCAAAGTCATCCAGCTGGCTTTCATGCCTGAGGCAGGACTAGAACTCACCGTCTCCTGGTGATTGGCTCAAAGTCATCCAGCTGGCTTTCATGCCTGAGGCAGGACTAGAACTCACCGTCTCCTGGTGATTGGCTCAAAGTCATCCAGCTGGCTTTCATGCCTCAGGCAGGACTAGAACTCACCGTCTCCTGGTGATTAACTCAAAGTCAACCAGCTGGCTTTCATGCCTCAGGCAGGACTAGAACTCACTGTCTCCTGGTGATTGGCTCAAAGTCATCCAGCTGGCTTTCATGCCTGAGGCAAGACTAGAACTCACCGTCTCCTGGTGATTAACTGAAAGTCAACCAGCTGGCTTTCATGCCTCAGGCAGGACTAGAACTCACTGTCTCCTGGTGATTGGCTCAAAGTCATCCAGCTGGCTTTCATGCCTGAGGCAGGACTAGAACTCACTGTCTCCTGGTGATTAACTCAAAGTCATCCAGCTGGCTTTCATGCCTGAGGCAAGACTAGAACTCACCGTCTCCTGGTGATTGGCTCAAAGTCATCCAGCTGGCTTTCATGCCTGAGGCAGGACTAGAACTCACTGTCTCCTGGTGATTGGCTCAAAGTCATCCAGCTGGCTTTCATGCCTGAGGCAGGACTAGAACTCACCGTCTCCTGGTGATTGGCTCAAAGTCATCCAGCTGGCTTTCATGCCTGAGGCAGGACTAGAACTCACCGTCTCCTGGTGATTGGCTCAAAGTCATCCAGCTGGCTTTCATGCCTCAGGCAGGACTAGAACTCACTGTCTCCTGGTGATTGGCTCAAAGTCATCCAGCTGGCTTTCAGGCCTCAGGCAGGACTAGAACTCACCGTCTCCTGGTGATTGGCTCAAAGTCATCCAGCTGGCTTTCATGCCTGAGGCAGGACTAGAACTCACTGTCTCCTGGTGATTGGCTCAAAGTCATCCAGCTGGCTTTCATGCCTGAGGCAGGACTAGAACTCACCGTCTCCTGGTGATTGGCTCAAAGTCATCCAGCTGGCTTTCATGCCTGAGGCAGGACTAGAACTCACCGTCTCCTGGTGATTGGCTCAAAGTCATCCAGCTGGCTTTCATGCCTGAGGCAGGACTAGAACTCACTGTCTCCTGGTGATTGGCTCAAAGTCATCCAGCTGGCTTTCATGCCTGAGGCAGGACTAGAACTCACCGTCTCCTGGTGATTGGCTCAAAGTCATCCAGCTGGCTTTCATGCCTGAGGCAGGACTAGAACTCACCGTCTCCTGGTGATTGGCTCAAAGTCATCCAGCTGGCTTTCATGCCTGAGGCAGGACTAGAACTCACCGTCTCCTGGTGATTGGCTCAAAGTCATCCAGCTGGCTTTCATGCCTGAGGCAGGACTAGAACTCACTGTCTCCTGGTGATTGGCTCAAAGTCATCCAGCTGGCTTTCATGCCTGAGGCAGGACTAGAACTCACCGTCTCCTGGTGATTGGCTCAAAGTCATCCAGCTGGCTTTCATGCCTGAGGCAGGACTAGAACTCACCGTCTCCTGGTGATTGGCTCAAAGTCATCCAGCTGGCTTTCATGCCTCAGGCAGGACTAGAACTCACCGTCTCCTGGTGATTAACTCAAAGTCAACCAGCTGGCTTTCATGCCTCAGGCAGGACTAGAACTCACTGTCTCCTGGTGATTGGCTCAAAGTCATCCAGCTGGCTTTCATGCCTGAGGCAAGACTAGAACTCACCGTCTCCTGGTGATTAACTGAAAGTCAACCAGCTGGCTTTCATGCCTCAGGCAGGACTAGAACTCACTGTCTCCTGGTGATTGGCTCAAAGTCATCCAGCTGGCTTTCATGCCTGAGGCAGGACTAGAACTCACTGTCTCCTGGTGATTAACTCAAAGTCATCCAGCTGGCTTTCATGCCTGAGGCAAGACTAGAACTCACCGTCTCCTGGTGATTGGCTCAAAGTCATCCAGCTGGCTTTCATGCCTGAGGCAGGACTAGAACTCACTGTCTCCTGGTGATTGGCTCAAAGTCATCCAGCTGGCTTTCATGCCTGAGGCAGGACTAGAACTCACCGTCTCCTGGTGATTGGCTCAAAGTCATCCAGCTGGCTTTCATGCCTGAGGCAGGACTAGAACTCACCGTCTCCTGGTGATTGGCTCAAAGTCATCCAGCTGGCTTTCATGCCTCAGGCAGGACTAGAACTCACTGTCTCCTGGTGATTGGCTCAAAGTCATCCAGCTGGCTTTCATGCCTGAGGCAAGACTAGAACTCACCGTCTCCTGGTGATTGGCTCAAAGTCATCCAGCTGGCTTTCATGCCTGAGGCAGGACTAGAACTCACCGTCTCCTGGTGATTGGCTCAAAGTCATCCAGCTGGCTTTCATGCCTCAGGCAGGACTAGAACTCACTGTCTCCTGGTGATTGGCTCAAAGTCATCCAGCTGGCTTTCATGCCTGAGGCAAGACTAGAACTCACCGTCTCCTGGTGATTGGCTCAAAGTCATCCAGCTGGCTTTCATGCCTGAGGCAAGACTAGAACTCACCGTCTCCTGGTGATTAACTCAAAGTCAACCAGCTGGCTTTCATGCCTCAGGCAGGACTAGAACTCACTGTCTCCTGGTGATTGGCTCAAAGTCATCCAGCTGGCTTTCATGCCTGAGGCAGGACTAGAACTCACTGTCTCCTGGTGATTAACTCAAAGTCATCCAGCTGGCTTTCATGCCTGAGGCAAGACTAGAACTCACCGTCTCCTGGTGATTGGCTCAAAGTCATCCAGCTGGCTTTCATGCCTGAGGCAAGACTAGAACTCACCGTCTCCTGGTGATTAACTCAAAGTCAACCAGCTGGCTTTCATGCCTCAGGCAGGACTAGAACTCACTGTCTCCTGGTGATTGGCTCAACGTCATCCAGCTGGCTTTCATGCCTGAGGCAGGACTAGAACTCACCGTCTCCTGGTGATTGGCTCAAAGTCATCCAGCTGACTTTCAGGCCTCAGGCAGGACTAGAACTCACCGTCTCCTGGTGATTAACTCAAAGTCAACCAGCTGGCTTTCATGCCTCAGGCAGGACTAGAACTCACCGTCTCCTGGTGATTGGCTCAAAGTCATCCAGCTGGCTTTCAGGCCTCAGGCAGGACTAGAACTCACCGTCTCCTGGTGATTGGTCCGAGTTCACCGAGCTGGCTTTCATTCCTAAGGCAGAACTAGAACTCACCATTTCAATGGGCTCTACTAATAATCCTGCTGGTAAATCAATAATTCCACTGAAGCAATCCTGCAGTTTGATTTCTGACTTCCCCAAAAACGTCTAATTTTCACATTCTTGGAAAACCTGGAATTCATGCCAAGCGATTCCTGTACCTTAATTAAAGCTACCCCAGCAGCAAACCCGAAAATGTTGATGCCTTGCGTTGAATGGCAACAGATGGAACAAAGGATCCCAGGAGTATTACATAATAGAGCAGATGAGAAGACCTGTTGTGTGATACCTACGCAGCATGTTGTGTTTGCTTGCCAAGAAACACAGAGGAGAGCATAGATAACTGATTCTCCAGGACAAAAGGTCTGAACATGTGCCAATATTGAGAGACAGAATCAAGGATCAAAGCATCGGGAGTTCTTGACTTACAACAGGTCATTTGGAGACGGTTTGAAGTTAGCGGAGATGGCAGAAGAGTCAGAGAGTGAAGAGGTTGGGGAGGAAGATGGGCCAGTCCTGGAGTCTGGGGAAGGTTCTGATGAGGGCTCTGTGTCGGAGGCAGAGAGGGGGCCAGGGCCGTCTGACAGTTATCAGCTGCCTTCAGAGGCAGACATCAGTGAGGCAGAAGAACAGCTGGAGCCTGTTCCCAGTGTGCGCATGCGCAGAGTGGCCAGATGAAAGAAACAGCTCAAGAACAGGAGTCGACTTGTGAGTAAGGCCACAGGTGGACGATGAATGGCCCCTCCCAGAGGGAATAAAAGAGGAGTGAAAGGGGAGTGGAGTTTGCAGGAGTTTGCTTAATTGGTTCGTGACTCTCTGAGACACCTTGCCAAGTTTTGCAGATCTCAGCCTGGCAGCTCTCCAAGCCAGATAAGGTCTGTGACCGTAAATCCTCCCTTGAAAGACTTTGCTGGACTTGAAGGAGCAGAATTCACAGTAAATAAATAAAAGGGGCTTTTGTCGGGACCAGGAGTTTGCTTCAGGCTCTTGGGAAGCCTCGGACAGAATAACGATCGTTGTGTCGTCCTCATGGTGACGTGATCCAAATTCAGACGCTTGGCAACTGATTCATATTTATGACGGTCGCAGTGTCCTGGGGTCACATGACCCCTCTGTTTGCGGGAAGCCCGGATTCACTACACAACCGGGTGACTAACTTATGCACCACAGTGATCCACTTAACAACGGTGGGAAGAACAGTTGTAAAGTGGGGTAAAACTCACTTTAACAAATGTCTCACTTAACCACAGAAATGTTGGGCCCATTTGTGGTCGTAAGTTGAGGACTGCCTGTATTTCTTCCCTCCAAGGTCAGCTAAGGTTGCGCGGCTGTTCTATGCTTCCAAAAGGGTAGATTATACGCAAAGCCCTGTTTTAAGACTTTAACTGGCTTAGCCCTCAGTTTTCCGCCGTTCCCATTCCCAGCAACCCACAGCCTTTCAACGCTTTAGAAATCTGGAGTAAACCAAATGATTTGAAAGCAGTCACGGTTGAGAGCACCTTGGTCAACGCAAGGGAAGAATAGAATAGAATAGGAATAGAATAGGAACAGGAATAGGAATAGAATAGAATTGGAATGGAATAGAATAGAATAGAATAGAATAGAATAAATTGGAATAGAATAGAATTGGAATAGAAATAGAAATAGAAATATAATAAAAATAGAATATAATCGGAATAGAATAGAATAGAAATAGAAATAGAAATAGAATAGAATAGAATAGAATAGAATAGAATCGGAATCGGAATCGGAATAGAAATAGAAATAGAAATAGAAATAGAAATAGAAATAGAATAGAAATAGAAATAGAAATAGAAATAGAAATAGAAATAGAAATAGAAATAGAAATAGAAATAGAAATAGAATAGAGTAGAGTAGAATAGAATAGAATCAGAATATAATAGGAATAGGAATAGGAATAGGAATAGGAATAGGAATAGGAATAGGAATAGGAATAGGAATAGAAATAGAAATAATAGAAATAGAAATAGAAATAGAAATAGAAATAAATAGAAATAAATAGAAATAAATAGAAATAAATAGAAATAAATAGAAATAAATAGAAATAAATAGAAATAGAAATAATAGAAATAGAAATAATAGAAATAATAGAAATAATAGAAATAATAGAAATAATAGAAATAATAGAAATAATAGAAATAATAGAAATAATAGAAATAATAGAAATAGAAATAGAATAGAATAGAACAGAACAGAACAGAACAGAATAGAATAGAATAGAATAGAATAGAATAGAAGAAAATGCAGAATAGTATAGTTTAGAGTAGAATGGCATGGAATAGGAATAGAATAGGAAAGGAAAGAGGAAGAGGAATAGGAATGGAATGGAATAGAATGGAATAGAATAGAAGCCAAAGCAGCTGGCAGCAGATTCGGCCAGTGAGGAAGTTGGGGAGGAAGATGGGCCAGTCCTGGAGTCTGGGGAAGGCTCTGATGAGGGCTCTGTGTCAGAGGCAGAGAGGGGACCAGGGCTGTATGCCAGTTATCAGTTGCTTTCAGAATCAGACATCAGTGGAGCAGAAGAACAGCTGGAGCCTGTTTCCAGTGTGCACAGAGTTGCCAGACAAAGGGAACAGCTAAGGAACAAGGGTCGACTTGGGAGTACAGGTGGACGATGAATGGCCCCTCCCAGAAGGAATAAAAGAGGAGCGAAAGGGGAGTGGAGTTTGCAGGAGGCAATTAGTTCGCTTCATTGGTTCGTGACTCTCTCCTTGCTGAGTTTTGCAGATATGTGCCTGGCAACTCTGCAAGCCAGATAAGGTCTGTGACCATAAATCCTCCCTCAAAAGACTTTCCTGGATGTGAATGAGCAGAATCCACAGGAAATTAATAAAAGGGTTTCTTTTTTTGTCAGGACAAGGAGTTTGCTTCATGCTCTCGGGAAGCCTGGGTCAGAACGGTTCCAGAATCAGGTAGGCCTGCTAGAAACACTTCGAAACACCCTCCCAGAGGGGAGCAACAGAAACAGACAACCCCCCCCCAAAAAAATACAACTCTGAGAATCAAATCCTTGCCATCTGAAGTCACCGCAAGAAGTTCCCACCTTCTCCTTCCAAGAAAACACTTTCGCGCGAAGGAGAGAAAACAGATAAAACTTTCCCAGAGATATTCGTCGTGCTATTTCTGCAGGGAAAAAAGACCCCCGTCCCCCAAACCTCGGTGTATTTTTTTATCGGCAGCAATAATTTGGCTTTATGGTTGAGCCGCAGTGCGTTATAAAAGTGATTCTTGTCTTTGCAAAACCTCCCCACCACCTCCAAAAGATGAAGAATAAGCGAATTATTCTGGAATTTAGGAGAGGAGAATCTAGTCCGCCATAAGAGTGAAATATTTTATTATTATCCAGGCGGAATAATTGCTTGAAAATAGAGCTGTGAAGACA
>NW_028261382.1:32446332-32453832 GCF_051295495.1 Thamnophis sirtalis
AATCTCCCACTGCCATGCTGGCAGCTTCCACCCATCCCGTTCCGGTCAGGTGCAGAGGTGCAGAGACAAAGGATGACCTTGGCTTTCTAGAAAGAATGTTGTTATGGCTACCTAGCATCTCACTCCGTACAATCCCCCCTCCCTTATCCCACCAGAGAAACTCTATAGCAGGCTAATAGGAAGCGTGGCAGGCCAAAGATCCAAAAGAAAAGATGGCCTGACACAGAGATATTACAGAGTACTGCTCAGCAGCAAAATCATAATTTCTAATCTCACAGCTTTGCTACCCCGTAATAAATATTGCATGCTGGAAAAGTGGGTTATATCATTTAAAGAAACAAAACTGATGGAAGATTAACAATTACGCATGGGCCCATAACAAGAAAAGTGTGATAATCTCTACAGAGATGATATTATAATTTATGCTAAGAAGCTATCATTAATCAACCAGTCAGTCAATCACGTCTACATGATGCTCAGAGACCAACAAAAGAGTGGAATACAAACAACTTTAAAAGCCAAAAATTATTATAAAATATTACAATGTTAAAGATAATTTATTAAAATACTAACCGATAACCTGTCGTTGCCCGGGTATTTATTTATAGGGGGGAAATGTCAGGACCAAACGTAATTTCTAATGTTGGATTTTCCCCCTTACCAGAAGGAGCCCCCTTGCGGAAGGAAGATGTGAAGCCATTACCATGGCAACTCCACTGCGCTGTACAGTAGAAGCCATTTTGCGGCAGTACAGTAAAAGACTTTGGGCCAATCACCGGGAGACTGGGACTTCTAGTGGCTTAGGCACGAAAGCCAGCTTGCTGGCTATATGGGCTAATTTCCAGGAGACTGTGAGTTCTAGTTCCACCTCAACCATGAAAGTCAGTTGATTGCGCAGTACAGTAGGAGCCATTTTATGGCAGTACAGTAGAAGACTTTGGGCCAAAATCCAGGAGATGATGAGTTCTATTCCCGCCTTAGGCATGAAAGCCAGCTGGGTGACTTTGGGCCAGTCCCTCTCTCTCTCATCTCAATCCACCTCACAAGGTTGTTGTGATGAAAATAGGACAAGGAAGATGTGTTGATTATCTCTGCCACCTTATTTGTAAAAAGAATAAAATCAGGACACAAACACAATAAAGAAAAAAGAAAGAAAGAAAGAAAAAGCAGCCAGATAAATTTGCATGCCTTTCTTGCGTTCCCAGTAAGGTGAAAGATAAAGGTTCCCCTTGCACATATGTCCTAGTTGTTCCCGACTCTAGTGGGTGGTGCTCATCTCCGTTTCAAAGCCAGAGAGCCAGCACTGTCCGAAGACGTCTCTGTGGTCATGTGGCCGGCATGACTCAACCCCAAAGGCGCACGGAATGCTGTTCCCTTCCCGCCAAAGGTGGTTCCTATTTTTCTACTTGCATTTTTTACCTGCTTTCGAACTCCTAGGTTGGCAGAAGCTGGGACAAGTCACGGGAGCTCCCTCCATTACGCTGCCCTAGGGATTCGAACCGCCGAACTGCCGACCTTTCTGATCGACAAGCTCAGCGTCTTAGCCCCTGAGCCACCTTGTTCCTTGCACTCCCAGTACTGCCGCTCAACTCCAGCCCGCTCTCAGCAGCACGTAATCTAAACAGAAAGCTAAAAAGAGTAACAACAAGCGATAATATCACAGGAGCATCGATGTCCTCCAGAGATTCCGAGGGAAGCAATCTCTTTCGCAGTGCAAAAGGCTAAGATCCAGTTTAAAAGCCAAGCTTTGCCTCCCAGGGGAAGTTCAGTTTTACAGCTCCCTTACTGTCAATTTAAAAGAATAAACGGATCGTGGGCAACAGCCAGCAAACCAAACTCCATCCGTTAAAAAATCTCTGTGTGTGCGAGGGAACGCGAAGGAGCCACAGGTAGTTTTATGGATCGCATTTCAGCCAGGAGACCGCAGTAGTCCTCAATGTACGACCGAGCCCAACATTTCTGTTACTAAGCAAGAAGTGGGTTTTGACCCACCTTTGTGGCCGCCGTTTGTTCTGACCTCGGCTTCCCCAAAACCACAAAGCAACTCCTTGTCCTGTGAAAAAAAATGTTCTTGTTGAATGTATATCTTTTCTTTTTTCCCCTTTTTTTCCCCTTTTATGTACACTGAGAGCTTACACACCAAAGAAAAATTCCTCACACTTGGCCAATAAATAATTCTATTCCATTTCATTCCATTCTACTCTATTCTACTCTACTCTACTCCTATTCTATCCTATCCTGTTCTATTTTATTCTATTCTATTCTATTCCTATTTCTATTCTATTCTATTCCTATTTCGATTCAAATCTACTCTACTCTATTTTCTATTCTACTCTATTCTGTTCTGTTCTATTTTCTGTTCTGTTCTGTTCTATTCTATATTCTCTTCTCTTATTCTATCCTGTTCTATAGTCTAACCTAGCCTATCGTCTATACTATTCTATTCCATTCCGCTTCTATTCTATTCTATTCTATTCCATTCCATTCCACTCCTATCCTATCCTATCCTATTCTATTCCATTCCATTCCACTCCTATTCCATTCCATTATTCTATTCTATTCCATTCTATTCCACTCCTATTCTATTCTATTCCATTCCTTTCCACTCATATTATATTCTATTCCACTCCTGTTCTATTCTATTCTATTTTATTCCATTCCATTCCACTTCTATTCTATTCTATTCCACTCCACTCCTATTCTATTCCATTCCATTCCTATTCTATTCCATTCCATTCCACTCCACTCCTATTCTATTCCATTTCACTCCTATTCTATTCTATTCCATTCCATTTCACTCCTATTCTATTCCACTCCACTCCTATTCTATTCTATTTTATTCCATTCCACTCCTATTCTATTCTATTCCATTCCACTCCTATTCTATTCTATTGCATTCCACTCCTATTCTATTCTATTCCACTCCTATTCTATTCTATTCTATTCTATTCCACTCCATTCCATTCCACTCCACTCCTATTCTATTCTATTCCACTCCTATTCTATTCCATTCCATTCCATTCCATTCTATTCTATTCTATTCTATTCTATTCTACTCCACTCCACTCCACTCCACTCTACTATACTCTATCAATCTCATTTGCTCGGACAGTTAGGCAGGAACAAACCTACTTAATTCCTGCAAGGAAAACCAGCCAAATTGAGAGATAAAATCACCTCAGAGTTCTAGGCCAAACTTGGAAGACGAAAGACTTTCGTAGAAACAACAAGGACAAAACAGTTGTATAATTGTGCCTCCATCCCCCCCCCACACAAAAAGTACACATCTAGGGCCCCTCTGGGCACCAGGAGTTCAGTTTTGACTCAAGGCAAACTTTGTAACTACCTTTAAAAGAATAAGGGAGGGGGGGGAGAGAAATCCATGTTCCACAAAGTGTTTTCAGACTAACTTGGCCTCAGGTTTCCATCGCTCTTTTAGAGTGGGAACAAACACTTCTGCCACTATTAGCAATCCATTATTTACTGTAAAACAACAAAGCAGGTTTTACATTGAACTCTTGAGTTGCCTTCCTCTTGGGATCCGGGTAAGAGAGAGACGCGTTATGCTCAAGTCACAGGAAAGGCATATTTCTTTTTCCCCCAGCTAAAAACAGGCCGTTCTTGAAGCTTGTAGTATGTGAGCCTTCAAGGGTTCAGAACGAACACTACAGCAGTCGTCCGCCAGAAAAGAAATGTGAAATGAGGACTTGTGTCCTTCAAAGATTGGTATTTAAAGCTGTTTTGAAAATATCCTTCCTCTGTCAAGAGAGCTCTCCGGTTTAAAAACAAAAGTTTACCCGAACTTCCATGCACAAATGACTTTCTGGCAGTTATTTGTTGTTGTTGTTGTTAGTTGTGAAGTCGTGTCCAACCCATCGCGACCCCATGGACCACGTTCCTCCACGCCTTCCTGTCCTCTACCATCCTCTGGAGCCCATTTAAGCTCACGCCGGCTGCTTCGGTGACTCCATCCAGCCACCTCCTTCTCTGTCTTCTTCTTCTTCTTCTTCTTCTTCTTCTTCTTCTTCTTCTTCTTCTTCTTCTTCTTCTTCTTCTTCTTCTTCTTCTTCTTCTTCTTCTTCTTCTTCTCTTCTCCACTATTCCTTCTCCCTCTCTTTCTCACTTCACATTCCTTGATAGTTGTTGTTGTTGTTAGTTGTGAAGTTGTGTCCCACCCATCGCAACCCCATGGACAACGTTCCTCCAGGCCTTCCTGTCCTCTACCATCCTCTGGAGTCCATTGAAGCTCACACTGACTGCTTCGGTGACTCCATCCAGCCACCTCCTCCTCTGTCGTCCCATTCTTCTTTTGCCCTCAATGGGCTATGGGACACATATCTATCTATCTATCTATCTATCTATCTATCTATCTATCTATCTATCTATCTATCTATCTAATATTATTCTATCTTCTATCTCTAACTACCCATCCATCTATCCATCCATTTATCCATCTCTATCAATCCATGTCTCTCTTTTGCTCTACGCTATATCTGTCTGTCTGTCTATTGTATTGTTCTATCTCTATCCATCCACCCATTTCCATTTATCCATCTCTATCTATCCCTCCCTCCCTCCCTCCCTCCCTCCCTCTCTCTCTCTCTCTCTTTCATTCTGTGTCTATATGTCTATCTATCATATAGTTCTTTTGCCGTCAATCCTTCCCAGTATGAGGCTCTTCTCCTAGGAGTCCTTCCTTCTCCTTAGGTGGCCAAAGTCTTTGAGTTTCCTCTTCAGGATCCGGCCTTCTGAAGAGCAGTCAGGGTTGATCTCCTCTAGGACTGACCGGTTAGATGGCCTTGCAGTCCAAGGGACTTAATGCAGGAGTCTTCTCCAGCACCAGAGTTCAAAGGCCTCCATTCTTTGGTGCTCAGCCTTCCTTATGGTCCAACCTTCACAGCCATCCATTGCAACTGGGAAAACTGTAGCCTTGACTAGATGCACTTTTGGGCTTTTTATCAAATGGAGGAAACCTAAAGAAGGTGGACATTTTTCAGTATCTGGGATCCCAGCTCCAAGACAATGGTGACATCAATGGCGAGGGGCGAGCAAAGGTGTGAATGCAGCCTCCATGCGTTGGCGAGAACTCACCGGTGTGTTACGGGGCAGACAAATGCCAACCCGTCTTAAATCTAAGATCTACAAGACAACTGTAGAAAGTTAGCATCCAAAACCTCTCGTAGAAGAATGAAATATTCTAGGAAATAATAAAAAGGCAGAATTTTATATTTCCCTACAGGAGAAACATGCTCTTGGAAAGCAGTCCCCATCTTTGTTAATAGCCCCAGGAAGACTGGTTCCCCTCGTATATATGTGCTAGCCGTTCCTAACTCTAGGGGGCACTGCTCATCTCCGTTTCAAAGCCGAAGAGCCAGCGCTGTCCGAAGACGTCTCCGGAGTCATGTGGCCGGCATGACTCAACACCGAAGGTGCATGGAACGCTGTTCCCTTCCCACCAAAGATGGTCCCTATTTTTCTACCTGCATTTTTTACGTGCTTTCAAACTGCTAGGTTGGCAGAAGCTGGGACAAGTCACGGGAGCTCACTCCGTTACGCAGCACTAGGGATTCGAACCACCAAACTGCTGGACTTTCTGATCGACAAGCTCAGCATCTTAGCCACTGAGCTACACCGCGTCCCTAGGGCAACTATAATAAGTTTCATAAAAAGAACGATTAGTTGATTTCCTACGTGGTTTGATCTCCAATTTTTATCAGGTCACACGTCGAGCAGATTGTTAACCAGAGCTCAGCTTCATATCTTTGCTGTCTTGGGTGTCATCCCACATTTGGCGCATGCATGCGCGCACACACACACAAAATATATTTAAAAAATTAGCAATTTGCTTTTTGACTAATCCATATGCATTGGGTTAAACTTAGACACAGTTGCTAGGATTGAAACAAAAATACGAGACAACTCATCCTAGTTTCTGCTGTAAACAACCAGTTAGGTAAGAGATGGAGTTGGCAGCTTTTAACCAAGATGTGACAACACCAAAGTCAGCTCTTCTCCTCCCGGTTCTTCAGAATTGGAGACAGGGTTTTGGAGATGACTTCATGTAGCACCTCCAGCCTTCCCTTGATGTATTTTTGTCTTCGGGAAAAGTGTCGCAGTTATAAGAATGAAATGCCTCCCTTTCCCTGAATTACAGGACTCGGAAGGCGAACTCATGGCATGATGCTGGGTCCAAAGGGATGGGTATTTTGAGGGGAAGTCCATCCACAGGACCATCTGAACCCCAGCGTGATGTCCTCCAAGGGTGTTGGACTTAAGGCTCCCAGAACCTTTCGGTAACGTGGGGATTCTGGGAATTAAAATTCAAACAGATACGCAAGACAGCAGGTTGGGGGGAAGTTGGTGTCCATTGATTACATGCAGCCCCGGGACATACCACGTCGCCAGTGGTGGGTTTCAAAAATGTTTGGAACCTACTCTGTGGGTGTGGCCTCCTTTGTGGGAGTGGCTTGCTGGCCATGTGATCCATTGGGAGTGGCTTGCCGGCCATGTGACCTGTTGGGAGTGGCTTGCCGGCCATGTGTTTTCTTTCTTTCTTTCTCTCTCTCTCTCTCTTTCCTTCCTTTTGTCTCTCTGTCTCTCTGTCCCTTTTTTCTTTTTTTCTTTCATCTCTCTCTCACTCTTTTTCTTTCTTTTTTCTTTTTTTATTTATTTCTTTCTTCCTTTCTTTCTCTTTCTCTCTCTCTCTCTCTCTGTGTCAGTCAGTCAGTCAGTCTGTCGGTCTGTCTGTGTGTCTGTGTTTGTCTGTCTGTGTGTGTTTGTGTGTGTGTATGTGTGTATGTGTGAGGCAGTGGTGGGTTTCAAAAAATGTTGGAACCTCTTCTGTAGGTGTGGCCTGCTTTCCGGGTCCACTGGTGGAACCTCTTCTAACCGGTTCGGTAGATTTGACGAACCGGTTCTAGCGAATAGGTGCGAATTGGTAGGATCCCACCTCTGCACGTTGGTGAAAAAAGTGATTTCTGGCCATTTTTCACACTTACTGAGCAGCATCCCCATAATCAAAATTTGGAAGCTTAGCAACTGCTTCCTATTTATGATGGTTGCAGTGTCCCAGGGTCACATGACTTTCCAACGAGCAAAGCCAGATTCCCTGAACAACTGTGTGACTTGTTTAACCACTGCAGTGATTCACCAAACAACGGCAGTGGCAAGAAGCGTCGTAAACTGAGGCAAAACTCACCGAACCACTGTCTCGCTTAGCCGCATCAATGTTGACCTCATTTGTGGTCGTAAGCCAAGGATTGCTTATCGTAGAAACTTCAGAGTTTGAAGCTGGAATCTTTCCTCATTCTATCTAGCCATGTTTGAGAGTCAGAGTCAAAGGTTTCGGTTGCAAGTTAGTTAGTCTCCTAATTATCTCATCCCTTTTGGGATGAGGAACATCTAGTCCAGGGGTCAGCAACCCACGGCTCTGGAGCTGCATGTGGCTCTTTCATCTGCTGTGGCTCCCTGTCATTGGTCATTGGCCGGGTCAACAATTGA
>NW_028261382.1:32458832-32461189 GCF_051295495.1 Thamnophis sirtalis
CTTCTTCCCTTCCTTCCTTCTCCCATATCCTTCCTTCTCACCTATCCATCCATCCTTCCTTCCTTCCTTCCTTCCTTCCTTCCACTCTATCCATCCTTCCTTTTCGCCTATCCTTCCTTCCTTCCCTCCTTCTTTCCTTCCTTCCTCCTCCCACATCCTTCCTTCCTTCTATCCCTTTGATCTCCTTCTACTCCATATTTTTCTTCAATGCACATGCAGAAATTTTCGATCAAAATACAGATTGCCGCTTTTTTTTTGGCACATGTTTCCCTCTCAAAATAAGCATTTAAAAATGTATCTCGACCCTTTTCCTCCCCTCTGGAAGCCAAGAACGGCATCTTGAGCATATGGGAAGGGAGGAGGCTGGCCTCGAACACGGCTCCAGTTCACACTTTGCTCTGGGAGGGGAGGATGGGATCAGTAGCTGGGTGGAAAAATTCACAGCCATCCAAAGCCGACAATTCTGGAAGATAAAGCAGCTTCCAAATCCGATGAAGTCATAAACCACCTTCCCCCAACTCGTTGGGTGGGTCTTCAGAGCATCCCCTGCCCATCAACGAAGTGAAGCATCCTCATTACGGGTGGTCCTCAACTTACGGCGGTCCATTTAGTGACCGTTTGACATCGCAACGGCACTGGGAAAAGCAACTCGGGGCCGTTTTTTCACCCTTGCTGACTATTCCAGCGTTCCCGTGGTCACGCGATCAAAAACTCAAAACGCTTGGCAACCGACTCTTATTTACGACGGTCGCCGTGTCCCCGGGGTTGCCTGATCCCCTTTTGCGACCCGAAAAGCCGACAGGTTCGCGGTGAACAATGGTGTGACTAACTTTAACACCTGCGGGGCTTCGCTTAACAACGACAGCGAGGAGAGTCGTGAAATGGAGCGGCACTCACGGAACCAATGTCTCGCTTAACGACCTCCACTGTGGTCGTAAATCAAGGAGTCCTTGTACCGCCCCCAACTAGGGTGGGGTGATTTGCAGGGGGGAAAAAACACTTCCAAATTTAACCGTCATTAAATTTCCATTTAAGTACAGCCATTCTTTGGCTTCCGGAGTGTTTGCAAAGCCTTGTGCACTGGGAATGATCATAGGTCACAGCCGTCGAAATAAAAGAGGTTTTTTTTGGGGGGGGGGACTAAGATGGTGGTTTATGCTTCCTCAGGAAGCCTAGGTCAGAACAGTATGGTCATTAAATGGACGGTTATAAAGTGAAGGGCTGCGTGTATGGACAATTTGCTGTTCAGCTGCACCTTCTGTTGTTCTTCAGAGCAAATGCCAGAACACTTTTTAGGAGTGCATTTCTTTTAAAAGAGCTGAAGGTGGGGGGAGAGGGGAGGGAGGGGGTGAATGTCTGAAAAGGGTCCTGGCTTGCTGGGGAATTGCTAAGCAACAGAAGGTCTTCCTTTAAATGATCAGATTGAAAACCGGGTCCTAATCATTGCTTGGTAAAAGGTCACCACTCAAGAAAAGCGCTGTGACTTTTGGGTTTAATTCAACCTCCTGCCTGTGACAAGAGTTCCAGATTAATTCCAGGGGCGGATTGAAGAATGGCTTCGTCAGAGCAGAAGGACCCTGAATTCATCGGCGGGTGGTCCTCGACTTACGACAGCAGCGGAGCCCAACGTTTCTGCGCCTAAGCGAGACGTCGGTTAATCTTTCCTGGGGGGTTGCCCCCCCCAAGTAACCCAGCTGGCTTCTCCTGCTTAAGATAAGACTAGAACTCACCATCTCCTAGTTTCTAGTCTGATCCCTTCACCGGGACACTCTCCTGATAAATATCTTCTTAGCCAACTCTTTGGCTAACAAATGGTTTAAAAGTCACTTAATAAAGAAATGATTTAAAAGTTGTTTAATAAAAAATTATTTAAAAGTTGTTTAATAAAGAAATGATTTAAACGTCCTTTGTAAAGATCCTATCTAACCATCAGAATAAGCGTGAAAACCTTCAAAATAGCTTCCCTGAGATTTTCTTGTCCTCTGCAGATTGTCATAAACCATCTTTCTTTCTTTCTTTCTTTCTTTCTTTCTTTCTTTCTTTCTTTCTTTCTTTCTTTCTTTCTTTCATTCCTCCTTCCTTCCTTTCCTTCCTTCTTCCTTCCTTTCCTTCCTTCTTCCTTCCTTTCCTTCCTTCCTTCCTTCCCTTCCTTCCTTTCTTCCATTCCTCTTTCCTTCCTTCCTTTCCTTCCTTCATTTCTTTCATTCCTCCATTCCTCCTTCCTTCCTTTCCTTCCTTCTTCCTTCCTTTCCTTCCTTTCCTTCCTTTCCTTCCTTCCTTTCCTTCCTTCCCTCCCTTCCTTCCCTTCCTTCCTTCCTTTCTTCCATTCCTCCTTTCTTCCTGCCTTCCTTTCTTCC
>NW_028261382.1:32652002-32664502 GCF_051295495.1 Thamnophis sirtalis
AAGGAAGGAAGGAAGGAAGGAAGGAAGGAAGGAAGGAAGGAAGGAAGGAAGGAAGGAAGGAAGGAAGGAGGGAAAGAAAAACAGAAAAAAGGAAAGAGGGAAGAGAGGAGATGGGAATGAGGGAAGGAAGGAAGGAAGGGAGAGAGGGAAAGAAAAACAGAAAAAAGGAAAGAGGGAGAGAGGAGATGGGAATGAGGGGAAGGAAGGAAGGAAAGAAGGAAGGAAGGAGAGAGGGGAAGAAAAACAGAAAGGAAAGGGGGAGGGAGGAGATGGGAATGAGGGGAAGGAAGGAAGGAAGGAAGGAAGGAGAGAGGGAAAGAAAAACAGAAAAAAGGAAAGAGGGAGAGGAGATGGGAATGAGGGGAAGGAAGGAAAGAAGGGAGAAAGGAGAGAGGGGAAGAAAAACAAAAAAGAAAGGGGGAGGAAGGAGATGGGAATGAAAGGAAGGAGGAGAAGGAAGGGGGAGGAGGGAAGGAAGGAAAGAAAGAAAAACAGAAAAAGGAAAGAGGGAGCAGATGGGAATGAGAGGAAGGAAGGGAGGGAGGAGAAGGGAGGGGAAGGAAGGAGGGAAAGAAGGAAAGAAAAACAGAAAAAGGAAAGGGGAGGGAGCAGATGGGAATGAGAGGAAGGAAGGGAGGGAGGAAGGAAGGAGAAGAGAGGAAGGAAGGGAGAGGGAGGGGAGGGAAGGAGGGGAAGGGAGTGGAGGGAGGGAAGAAGGAAAAGAGGGGATGGAAGAAGGAAAGAAAGCAGAATTAGAAAAAGAAGGAAGGGGAGAAGCATGGGAAGAAGGAAATGCAAAGTGAGGGAGAATGAGAAAGGCAGGGGGAGGGGAGAGATGAAGGAAAGGAAGGAAGGAGAATTAGAAAGGGAAAGAAGGAAGGAAAGGAGCATTAGAAATAAAAAGAAGGAAGGTGAGAAGCATGGGAAGAAGGAAATGAGAAGGGAGGGAGGGAGGGGAGGTGAGGAAAGAAGGAAGAAGAGGGATGAAGGAAAGGAAGGAAGGAGAATGAGAAAGGGGGAAAGAAGGAAGGGAAGGGAAGGAGCATTAGAAATAAACAGAAGGAAGGTGAGAAGCATGGGAAGAAGGGAATGAGAAGGAAGGAACGGAGGGAGGGAGAATGAGAAAGGGGATAGGAGGGAAGGAGGGAGGAAGGAAAGAAGACGGACTAAGGAAAAACTCTGGTTCTCAGGATGCTGCCATATCACTTGACCTCCATCCAATGTGGCTGAGACCAATGGGATTTGGAACTGAAAGCCTATCAACTCCACACCACACATTCTCCCAAGCTGCCACAATTGTGTTTTTTAAGACACAATTACATGAATTCTAAGACTGGGGAAACAACAGAGGCCTTGCAATCAGCGGGGGTCTCTCCCCCCCCCCCCCAATGTCCTCTAGCCAGCATTAAGGATGATGGGAGAGGTAGTAAGTCCCAGGGCTCAACAACCCACTTAAAAGCGATGCAATGAACTTTCAACATCAGACAAAATGCAAACTTTGAACTGTGAGTGGTGGGTGGGGGAAAACTGGGGTCCCTTGTTTGAACACTAGAGGGCAGCACAGAACAATCTTTTGCCTTCTCCTTGGAACAGCTGATCCCAACTGCTCTCCAAGCCTGCTTGCACTACAACTCCCAGAATTGCTAGCAGGATGCTCATGGGGAATTCTGGGAATTGTGCTCCCCATGCATTTGAAAGGCAGAAGTGGAGGGAAACAGGTCTCGAAACAGTGAAGGGGAGATTGGAAGTGATGGTGAGTGTTTTGTGCCAGGTTCTGTAATAATTGTCTTTTACTGAAAAATTGCCTTGAAGGATGTCAACAGTAAAAGCAGGACAGATTTAAGAAAGAAGAAAAGGGCAAAGAAAAAGGATGAATGGGTTAAAAAGAGAAAAAGAAGGGGGAAAGTTCAAAGAAGGGACTTCCAATCTTTACAGTAATTACACAAAAAATTATCACCTCTCCCTCTTTAAGATTATCCCATGATTCTTCCCGTATTTTACCTTTCTAATCAACAAAAAGGGACACGGTGGCTCAGGGGCTAAGATGCTGAGCTTGTCGATCAGAAAGGCCGGCAGTTCGGCGGTTCGAATCCCTAGCGCCGCGTAGCGGAGTGAGCTCCCGTGAATCGTCCCAGCTTCTGCCAACCTAGCAGTTCGAAAGCAGGTAAAAAATGCAAGTAGAAAAATAGGGACCACTTTTGGTGGGAAGGGAACAGCGTTCCGTGCGGCTTCAGCGTTGAGTCATGCCGGCCACATGACCACAGAGACTGTCTTCGGACAGCGCTGGCTCTTCGGCTTTGAAACGGAGATGAGCATCACCCCCTAGAGTCGGGAACGACTAGCACATATCTGCGAGGGGAACCTTTAGCTTTACCTTAATCATCAAAACTGCTATATACATAACTGCATGATATACATGCAGTTGCAGGAATCCAGTTCTTAAAGCATACTGTTCCGATAGTCCTCCACTTGTGACCACAACTGAGCCCAACATTTCCGTTGCTAAGCGAGACATTAAGTGAGCTATGCCCCATTTTTCGACCTTTCTCGCCACGCCTGTTAAGTGAATCGCTGCGGTTCTTAGGTTAGTCACACGGTTGCTAAGTGAATCTGTCTTCCCCGTGGACATTGTGAGAAGGTCGCAAAAGGGGATCGCCTACCCAGGGACACTGCCACCGTCATAAATACGAGTCAGCTGCCAAGCGTCTGAATTTTGATCCTGTGAACGGTCGTAAGTGTGAAAAACGGTCATTGTAAGTCACTTTTTCCAGCGCCGTCGTAACTCTGAAGGGTCATTAAACAAACGGAAAGGAGTTCTTGTATCTCTGTAGTACCAAAACTCTGATTCTTGTAACCGTTTAGCTGGGCCAACTGGTTTAGCAGTTAGCAATAGCAGTTAGACTTATATACCGCTTCATAGGGCTTTCAGCCCTCTCTAAGCGGTTTACAGAGTCAGCATATCGCCCCCAACAATCCGGGTCCTCATTTTACCCACCTCGGAAGGATGGAAGGCTGAGTCAACCCTGAGCCGGTGAGATTTGAAGAGCCGAACTGCAGAACTGCAGTCAGCTGAAGTAGCCTGCAGTGCAGCATTTAACCACTGTGCCACCTCGGCTCCTGTTTGTCACAGGGCAAAACTTTTTGAGCCCAAATAGTTCATCTTACAAAATGCACCCAGAATCCGAGACCTGGATTTCCCGTGGAATTTGAAATTGGGCAAATGTGATGAAACACATCACGACGTAAACATCGCCAAGGAGTTTATGACATCATTAAAAATACCACCAGCAAGGTTAGCCAAAATCTCAGCAAATATTTCACCAAAATGTTGGAAATGTGAATGAACCCACGGAACATATGATCACGTATGGGGGCCGTGTGTGTGAGGAAGCCAATAAGTATTGGAAAAAGATTAAAAATTGGCTAGAATCAATAACAGGAGTCCAAATTGATTGGAAACCAGAAGTGTTTTTACTAGGAATAAGGACAACGAAATATAAAAAAGGAAACCCAGTATTTAATCCTACGCATAATTATTGTGGCGAGGATTGCCTTCGCTCAGACATGGGGAAATAAATTGATACCAAGCGAAGATGAAATAATAAGAAAGTCTATCGACTGTGCCAAAATGGAGAAATTAACAAAAGAAATCCAGGAAAAATAAAAGATTTTCCCGTGTTGGCTTTTAAGGGAATATCTGTAAAACAGTGATTCAGAGCAGTACACTGGTGTTCCAATTTCCCTTAAGAGTGAATTCCCATTTAGGGAAAGATAAAATTTCATTTAGGATTCCCTCTCTCTTTCTAGAAAAAAATATAGTGTTTTGATGGGAATTTCTCCCACGAAAAAGGTTTTGGGTGGAGTGAAAAAAAATCTCGTTTGAGAATCCTTAAAGGCATGCAAGTATAATGTGCACTTTTCTTCTCTGGCCACGAGAGGGCAGTCTCTCCCCACTTTTCTTTCTCTTTACTGGGGGAATCTTTCAGATAGAAGTTGCTTCAAAGGGGAGGGGGTGAGTTTTTTGGGGGGGGACAACAGCCCCCTCCCCTTTGGCATTTGATTGATGGGCCAGGGGTTTCTCTTCTAAAAAGAGAATTGGCCAAAGAGAAAAGGCTAGGAGAAGACCATACTTTAATCAACCTTAAAGAGGGATGTTTGTCTGATATATACTATATATCATATATAGTATATATCCTACATATTATATACTGTTCCATAAATATTCAGTCAAGGGGGCTTGGGTGAAAAAAAGCTTTAAGAATTATTTTGAACTTTCTGGTCTAGTTTTGGAATTGGTTACATTTGAATCTTTTTTCTTTCTTTCTTTCTTTCTTTCTTTCTTTCTTTTTCTTTCCCTTTTTGTCTCTAATCTTCTTATCTCCCTATCTTTCCCTTCCTCTCCATTCTCCTCTCCTACCCCCTTCCTTCCATCCTTCCTTCCTTTTCTCTCTTCTTCCTTCATTCCTCCCTCCCTTCCTTTTCTCTTTCCCCTTGCCTTCCTTCCCTCCCTCCCTCTTTCTTTCTTTTTATTTCTCTTTTTCTCTAATCTTCTTATCTCCCGACCCCACCCTTCCTCTCTCTTCTCGTCTCCTCCCCCTTCCATCCTTCCTTCCTTTTCTCTTCTACCTTCCTTCATCCCTCCCTCCCTTTTCTCTTTCCCCTCTCCTTCCTCCCTTCCTTTTCTCTTTCCCCTCTCCTCCCTCCCTCCCTTCCTTTTCTCTTTCCCATCTCCTTCCTTCCTCCCTTCCTTTTCTCTTTCCCCTCTCCTCCCTCCCTCCCTTCCTTTTCTCTTTCCCCTCTCCTTCCTTCCTCCCTTCCTTTTCTCTTTCCCCTCTCCTTCCTTCCTCCCTTCTTTCTTTTCCCTCTCCTCCCTCCCTTTCTTTTCTCTTTCCCCTCTCCTTCCTCCCTCGCTTCCTTTTCTCTTTCCCCTCTCCTTCCTTCCTCCCTTCCTTTTCTCTTTCCCCTCCTTCCTCCCTCCTTCCCACCTTCTTTCCTCCCTCTCTCCCTCCTTCCTTCCTTCCTCCCTCTCTTCCTAACGTACCATTTGCCATCACTTTTTAATTTGCTCTCTTGCTTAATCCACAATATTTCTGTTTCCCATCCACCAAACAAAAGCCATGGGAGGGGGAAAGCGGGATCTCCGATTCCATGAATTATTCCCAGCGTGAAGATTTGTGCCCGCACTGCACCCACGCAGAAATTTCAAAATTAAGAGGACAACCTGTTTTTTTGAGGCAGGGTTGGCTCGCAATGGCAAATGAAATCAATTCCTTTCCCCCATTACGAGCGACAAGAAAGTTATCGGATGTCATACCGAAAATTCCATTTCGGATCAGCCAGTGAAAAATGCATTAGGTATCATGGACAGCCGGCCGCTGCGTCCACGAAATTGGGATGAATGAAACCAAGGTCCCAGTTGCAAAATTGATTCCTGCTTTCCGATGATTTAAACAATTGTTGTGTTCCTGTGGCATAAAAGGGTGATAAATCAGCCGCTTGGTGCCCAGGTTGTGAAATCTGTGCCTGGTTACTCTCTTTTTAATACTCAAAAATCTCCAGAATGGGTTTGCGCAATGCTTTAAAATCCCAACCTTGAGATTCATCAAACTTCAATCGCTCTTTCTCCATAATCCGCCAGGATAAGATTCTGATAAGACTCCTTATTTCACCCCACTGTCAGGCCTGCAGCCCTCTTTTCTGTTGGGTCTTTGGCCTGCCACACTTTCTATTATTCTGCTATGCATTTTCTATGGTGCGAAAATGGGATTGTACAGAGTTAGATGATAGGTAGCCATAACAACATTCTTTCTGGAAAGCCAAGGTCATCCTTGGTCTCTGCACCTGATCGGATCTGGATGGGTGGAATTGCCAGCGTGGCAGTGGGAGACTGGACCATGGGATGGGCTTGTGGGTGTGGATCTTGAACTTTCAACTGGGTGGGGGAAACCAGGAAGCTTTCAGATTCGGAGTTTCCCAGATGTGCCAACATGGCTCTCTTCATCAATTGGAACTTTGAGGAATCTTTTGCCTTGGACTCTGATTTTCTTTTGGATGCTGTTTGGAACCCTGACACCCACGTGCAAAAGTGAACACGGCACTCACCAACTCTCCTGAAGCTGTCTCCGTTCCAACTTAGTCCGTCCTAGCTTCTTCTGCACACCTGGGTTTTAAGCAGGCATCGCCAGTTCTCCATGTGCTCTCCCTTCCTGCCCTCTCCTTTCTGACAAGGGGACAGGGGGGAGGTATGGGTGACAACCTCTCTGATCACTCTTACAAAAAGGAAAAATAAAATAAATATGGAACATAGTCACAAAAGATAGAATCATTGGGCTGCAAAGAACCTCGGAGGTCTTCTAGTCCAATGGCCTTGTGCTCAAGATATTCCAGACAAATTGGTTGTCCAGGCTCTTGTTGAAAGCCTCCAGTGATGTAGCATCCACAACATCTGGAGGCAAGGAGTTCCACTGGCTGATTGTCCTCACTGTTAGGAAGTTTCTCCCTTAATCCCAAGTTGCTTCTCTCCTTGATTAGTTTCCACCCATTGCTTCTCGTCCTGCCCTCAGGTGCTTTGGAGAATAGCTTGACTCCCTCTTCTTTGGGGCAGCCCCTGTGATATTGAAGACTGCTATCATGTCTCCCCTGGTCCTTCTTTTCATTAAACTAGATCCTACCCAGTTCCTGTAATCGTTCCAGCTATTCCACTGATTAATTCTTCTTGCTGTCAAGAAATTCCTCCTCAGTTCTAGGTTGCGTCTTTCTTTCATGAGCTTCTACCCCTTTCTACTTTTCCTGTCGTCCCTTCTTCTCTGTGGCAGCCCCTCAAATAGCACTAGCACTTGGACTTATATACCGCTTCACAGCCCTCTCTAAGTGGTTTACAGAGTCAGCCTCTTGTCCCCCACCTCCCCGCAACAATACAGGTCCTCATTTTACCCACCTCGGAAAGGTGGAAGACTGAGTCAACCTTGATCCAGTCAGGATCGAACTGCTGGCAGTGGGCAGAGTTAGCCTGCAGTACTGCATTCTAATAAGGAGGGAGGGAGGAGAGGGGAAAAAGAGAGAGAGAAAGCACAAGAGAGACGGAGAGAGAGAAAAAGAGAGAGAGAAAGAGACATAGAGAGAAACAAAGTGAAAGAGAAAGAAAGACAGAGAAAGAGAGACAGAGAGAGATAAAGAGAGAGAGGGAGAGAGAGGGAGAGAGAAAGAGAAGGAAAGAGAGGGAGAGAGAAAGAGAAAGAAAGAAAGAGAGAGAGAGAAAGAGACACAGAGAGAGAAAGAGACAGAGAGAAAGAGAAAAAGAGAAAGAGAGAGAGAAAGGGAGAAAGAGAGAGAGAAAGAGAGAGAGAGGGAGAGAGAAAGAGAGAAAGAAAGAGAGACACACACAGAGAAAGAGACAGACAGAAAGAGAGGGAAAGAGAGACAGAGAGGGAGAAAGAAAAAGGGAAAGAGGGAGAAAGGGAGAAAGAAAGAGAGAAGAGACAGAGAAAGAGACAGAGAGAGAAAGACAGAGAGAGAGATAGAGAGGGAGAAAGAAAGAGAGGGAAAGAGAGAGACAGAGAGAGACAGAGAGAGAAAGAGAGAGTGAAGAAAGAGAGAGAGGGAGAGAGAAAGAGAGAGAGAAAGGGAGAAAGAGAGAGAGAGAAAGAGAGAGGAAGAGAGAGAGAGAGACAGAAAGAAAGAGAGAGAGAGAGAGAAGGGAGAGGTCGAACAGGAGACAAATAGACGATGGAGGTCCATCTCTGGGAATCAGAGATCATTGGAGCGGATGAACCCAACGGATAAAATAGTTATTATCAGATTAGCCTTTGGCCCATGAAAAGAACAGCTACTAACAGGACGTTCTTTCTCGTTAGTTAGCATTTAGATAAGGTTGAAGCCCGGGCATCAATAGGCATCAAAGCCCAAATCCTTTTTGTGAAGGGATTAATTTCTTGAAAGCCACACCCCAATCCTGGCTCCTCTTCTCATTATTCGCGCTCGTCATTCTCAAAGTTAGATTGGAGATTAGATCATTTAGGCTTTTCGGCCGCCACCTCTGGAAGAAAAAAAAAGAGAGAGAAAGAGAGAGAGAGAAGAAGAAGAAGAGAAGGCAGCATTCTTCACACGCCTCCCCGCCCCCCAGTCAATTTGGGACGTCGCTCAGCCTAATTCTGCTTCATTTAAACTTCATCAACTTTTGCAATCAAGTGGAAAGATCTTGAAATAGGTTTCCCCCCCATCAGCTTTTCCCTTTTTTTGTGAGTTAATTTATTCTGGGGTGGGTTTTTTTCCCCCTCTCCCTTTTCTCTTTTGCCCCCTCCTCATTCCACCCTTTGCTCTCTCTCTCTCTCTCTTTCTCTCTCCTCTTTTCCTTTCCGTCCTTCGCTCCCTCCTGATTATCTTTCTAATTCGTCCCCCCCTCCCTCCCTCTTTTCGCTCTCTTTCCCCTGATGTCAAAAAATGAGATTACAGTATTTAAATGACTATGATAATCAATGCGGGGACCTGGAGCCGAGATTGAGGTTAATTTTTCTTAGCAGAACAAAGAAGCGTGATGCCGGTGGGAAATGGGGGAGTGCAATTTGTATTTGGGAAATCTCGGCTCGCCCGCTAACTAGATTGTCGACAACTTGTGGGTTGCGTGTGCCGTTTGTGCGTTTGAGACCCTCTGGGGAGGGCGGAAATGTAATTTGGAGCCGATAAACAGCTAACGGTCTTCGATCAGCAATTTTAATAGGCAGAGAAGTTACTTAAAGGTAAAGGTTCCCCTCGCACATAGGTGCTAGTCGTTCCTGACTCTAGGGGGCGCTGCTCATCTCCGTTTCAAAGCTGTGCTAACTTCTGTTGGCAGAAGCTGGGACAAGTCACAGGAACTCACTCCATTACGCAGCGCTGAGGATTCGAACTACCGAACTGCCGACCTTTCTGATCGACAAGCTCAGTGTTTTAGCCACTGAGCCACCACGTACCTAAGTCACTGACATGCCATAATAAACAGTGATAGGATGGAGTAGGCCTGGCTCACCCGTAGTCCTCGACTTACGACTACAATGGAGCCCAAACATTCCGCCGCTAAGCGGGACACTGGGTTCAGTGAGTTTCTTGACCCATTTGATGGCCTTCCTTGCCACTGTTGTTATAAGCGAATCATTCAGGTTGTTAGGTTAGGAACACGGTTGTTAAATGAAATTGACTTCCCCATTGACTTTGCTTGTCGGGAAAGGGGGAATCACGTGACTGCAGGACATTGCGACCGTCGTAAATATGAGTTAGTTGCCAAGTGTCTTGATCACTTCACTGCTGTTATAACTTTCAATTGATTGATAAGCAGGGATATTCTCTCTCTTTTTTCTCTCTTTCTCTGTCTCTTTTTTCTCTCTTTCTCTGTCTCTCTTCTCTTTCTGTCTCTCCTTTTTCTCTTTCTCTGTCTCTTTTTTCTCTCTCTGTCTCCCTTCTCTTTCTGTCCCTTTTTCTCTTTCTGTCTCTTTTTTCTCTCTCTGTCTCTCTTCTCTTTCTGTCTCTCTTTTTCTCGCTCTGTCTCTTTTCTCTCTGTGTCTCTCTTCTCTTTCTGTCTCTTTCTCTTTCTCTTTTTTCTCTCTCTGTTTCTCTTCTCTTTCTGTCTCTCTTCTCTTTCTGTCTCTTTTTCTCTTTCTCTGTCTCTTTTTTCTCTCTGTGTCTCTCTTCTCTTTCTGTCTCTCTTTCTCTTTATCTCTTTTCTCTCTCTCTGTCTCTTCTCTTTCTGTCTCTCTTTTTCTCTTTCTCTGACTTTTCTCTCTCTCTGTCTCTCTTCTCTTTTTGTCTCTCTTTTTGTCTCTCTTTGTCTCCATCTCTCTCTCTCTCTTTTTTTTTCTTCCTTCGTTTTCTTCCTCTTTAGGAAAAACGATCTTTATCAGTGCCGTCATAACTATAAACAGTCGCTAAATGAACTGCTGTGATTCGTGAATTTATGTGTATATTATTATATCAAAGAAAAAAGTTGAGGCTGCATGTTGTTAACTTATTCTATTGCGCTAAATAAGAGTTAGAAGTCAACACATTTCCTTTCCCCCCCCTTTTTTGCTCAACACATTTCCCCCTTCCCGTTTTCCTCCCCTACGCTGTGTTTTTCTTTGTATTTTGATAAATTAATTTTAAAAAAAAATTGGAACCTGGAGAAAGATTGCATCTTCTGACCTATTTCATTCAAATTTGCATTAGCCCACTGGAGTTGGAGGATCCATAATTTTCATAAATTAAATCGAGTAAATAATACTGTAATACTCCAGTGAATTATTCAAACGTTTCTTTCTTTTGTCCGTTAGAAATTACACTTGAGTAACAGTTTTCAAAGTTTTCCAGGGCCCAGTTTCCCAGTGGTTTCTCTGAGCCATGATATAAGCCCATGGCTGGCACATTCACACGACACTCAAATCCACACGCAGGTAATTGTGCAAACTCAACTTCTCCATTTGGAAAGTTGATCTTTGTAAAATGCACCCATTCTTACTAAAGACATGGATGAGCCTTGAAAGCGACATAATGTGCATTTGTTGATCTCCATTGACTTCTTCTGCGCAATATCCAAAATCCAGACATACCAAATTTCATTGTAAAAGAAGAAGATGGGGAGGGAAGGAAGGAAGGAAGGAAGGAAGGAAGGAAGGGGAGAGGAGGAGGAGAAAAAAGAAAGAAGAAAGAAAAGAGAAAGAGAAAGGAAAAGAAAAGACAGATGAAAGGGGAAGGGAAAGGAAGAAAAGAGAAAGGGAAGAAAGAGAAAGAGAAGGAAAGAGAAAGGAAATGACAGATGAAAGGGGGAGGGAAGAGAAAGAAAGGGAAGGAAAGGAAAGCGGATGAAAGAGGAAGGGAAGGGGGAATATAAGAAGGGGAAAGGAGGGAGAGAAGGAGGGAAGGAAGGAAGGAGGGAGAGGAGGAGGAGGAAAAAGAAAGAAAGAAGAAAGGAAAGAGAAAGGAAAGGAAAAGACAGATGAAAGAGGAAGGGAAAGGAAGAAACAAGAAAGAGAAGAAAGAGAAAGAGAAGGAAAGACAAAGGAAATGACAGATGACAGGGGGGAAGGGAAAGAAAGGAAAGGAAGGGAAAAGGGATGAAAGAGGAAGGGAAGGGGGAATATAAGAAGGGAAAGGGGAAAGGAGGGAGGGAAGGACGGAAGGAAGGGGGAGAGGAGGAGGAGAAAGAAGAAAGAAAAGAGAAAGGAAAGGAAAAGACAGATGAAAGAGGAAGGGAAAGGAAGAAAAGAGAAAGAAGAAAGAGAAAGAAAGAAAAAGAGAAAGGAAATGACAGATGAAAGGGGAAGGGAAGGGAAGGGAAGGAAGGGAAAAGGGATGAAAGAGGAAGGGAAGGGGGAATATAAGAAGGGAAAAGGGAAAGGAGGGAGGGAAGGAGGGAAGGAAGGGGGAGGGAGAGGAGGAGAAGAAAAAAGAAAGACAGAAAGAAAGAAGAAAGGAAAGAGAAAGGAAATGAGAGATGAAGGGAAGGATGGAAGAGGAAGGGAAGGGGAGAAGAAGGGGAAGGGGAGAGAAGGAAGAGGAGAAAGAAGAAGAAAGAGGAAGAAAGATCACCATTATTGTCATCATCATCATCATCTACACTGGGGAAATTTACACCTTAAAAACTTGAACCTTGTAACCTTTGCCTAAACCAAGAACATTATTTGGCCAATTTCCATTTAAAAAAAAAAATAAAGTCTTGAGGAAGATACCCAGATAATTTTCTAAGCCTGGGGAAGAGCTGCCTTTCCAAATCCATTCAATGGGGACGCAGGGGTTGGAAAACGAGGCAGTTTTCTCCTTTGGATGGAACTTGTTAACCGTTGGGGAGAGGGGTGTGTGAAGAAATCCTATTTTAGGGACCCCGAGTTTGCTCTCCTAATTGAGATAGCAAGAAAGCACCGTCTCAATTAGAAAAAAAAAAGAAGGAAAGGAATGTGGGGGAAAAGGCAACAGAAGGACTTGTATGAAGGAAAGCTCTTCGTGTTAAGGACTGTTTGTTTTATTACCGCAGCCTGCCTGGTTAATCATGTACTTTTGCAACAGGCTAGTTTCAAGCTAATATTGACTTGCTGGAGGGAAATTAAAACACCATTAAGAAAGGTGTACAGTAGCTGCTTCTCCCTCCAACAAACCTCGTCCTTAATTGGTTTTGTCAGATATCACTTAACTCCCGAGAAGCAATCAAGGGGGACAGCGAGAGAGAGAGAGAGAGAGACAGAGACAGAGACAGAGACAGAGACAGAGACAGAGAGAAAGAGACAGACAAACAGACAGACAGGCAGAGACGGACAGACAAACACAAGAAAGAGAAAGAGAGACTGAGATAGAGAGACAAAGGCAGAGAAAGACACAGAGAGAGAGACAGACAGACAGAGAGAGAGAAAGAGAAATAGAGACAAAGACAGAGAAAGACACACAGAGAGACAGAGACAGAGACAGAGACAGAGACAGAGAGTAAGAGAAAGAAATAGAGAAAGTGAGAAAAAAGAGAGACAAAGAAAGACAGAGAAAGAGAGATACAAAAAGAGAAAGAG
>NW_028261382.1:32672002-32677002 GCF_051295495.1 Thamnophis sirtalis
CCTCCTCCTCCTCCTCCTCTTCCTCCTCATGCCTCCCTCTCCTCTTCCACCATCCGTATTTTCTTCTTCTTCTCCCTCCTTCGTCACTGTTTTTTTCCTCTTCCTCCTCCATAATCGCTGTTTCTTCTTCTTCTCCTTCTCCTCCTCCTCCTTCCTCTCCTTCCTCCTCTTCTTACATCCGTCCTTTGCACTTATTAACCACTGCAGTGTCCTCATGATTACAGGATCTCTTGATGGCCAGTTCTATTTCTGACCCCCATTCCTTTCTTCTCCAATCAGCCACCCTACAGTTGCTCATAGTATTACACGAACCCAGAAAATTGGAAATCCAGACTTCAGGTTCGGTTGCCCAAAAGCAAGCATTGGATCCCAGCAACTGAGACGGACACCCATTATGTCCATTAGGGAGGCTAAAAAAGGGGGGGGAGCGAAATAAATCTCTCTCCACCTTCTCTCCATTTTTCCTGCTTTATTTTAGTTTCCTGGTGTTAGCGAGGCTTATCAGACACATGCTACCAATTAACTGCTTCTCTTAATTTAAATGCTTCATAAGTTATCTCTTGCGCTGGTGGATTATCACTTCATAATGTGAGTTAGCATTTA
The DNA here is from genome assembly GCF_051295495.1 of Thamnophis sirtalis. Classification (NCBI taxonomy): domain Eukaryota; kingdom Metazoa; phylum Chordata; class Lepidosauria; order Squamata; family Natricidae; genus Thamnophis; species Thamnophis sirtalis. Next base: position 32,672,606 of record NW_028261382.1, read on the forward strand.
AATAAATAGTGGCGATGTTGGAAATTAAGAAGGTTTACAGTCTGAGATGCTGGCTTAATGAAGGGGAATACTCGGCCAGCTGAACAAGATTTTTCCATCCTTCCAGGAAAGGGGGCTCTTTGGTGCATTTTTAGCACAGGAACATGGAATTGATTTCTTTATTTTTATTTTGTTTGTCAAACGTATAAGAGGTAGCAGGTATAAGTACCAATATAAATATGAACACAGTAAAATGGGGACCGACCGAGGAGGAGGCTCAGCAGAAGCACCTCACTGAGGACTAGGAGCATGGGCTTTCCAAGCAGAGGGAAGACCTGCGGGAGTGCAAGGCCAGGTGCCGGCGCCTGGAGGCTCAGCGGGCTGAGATGGTCAGCCAGTTCCAGGCCATGATGCCGTCACACTGGAACGAGGCTCTCCGGCTCTTCACCACCAGTGGCTCTTCCCTCCAGCCTTCGCCCAAAGCCCCCCACCAGGAGGCCGAAGCAGACCCCAAGTCGGAATTTCTGCCCCCCTCCAACTCTCACAAAAAGACCCCGAAGGGGGAGACTCTCTGCAGCAACACAATTGTTCATTGCACATATCCGTCCCAGGGGGCGTAGTTTGAGGACCCCGGATTTAGTGCAATATAAAAAAAAATGCAAATAATTTTTCTACAGGCCACCAACATTTTCTCACGGACCACCAGTTGGGGACCGCTGGAGTAGAAGACCTCCAAGGTCAATTCTATATAATACTAAATATTCTACATTTGATTCTATATTTGAGGGGTCCATGTGCAGCCTCAACAGCCGGCAATCACTTTTAACTCATCATTCCTTCTCAATTCCCGTTGCACCAAGTCCAAGCATTGAAAGAGTGAATGATTAAATCCAAAGCTAAGTCATCAAGGATGAAGCTTGATGATGATGATGATAAAGACTTTTTTTTAAAGCCCCAGCTGCATCCTTACAACATGCCAAGTTAGAGGGGAAGGGTGTTGTTGTTGTTGTTGTTGTTGTTGTTGTTGTTGTGAATTTAAGGGACATGGCACATTTCTACCAATCTCTTCCCCCCCCCCTCTCCTTTTCCAATTGATTTTTAAAAAACCAGGTTGTATTGTGTTGTTGTAAAGGGATTGCAAGCCAAACGCATTTTAAGCTGCGTTTGAAGAAACCGGCGTGTCAGCTCAAAATTATTTAAAGCTCCTTAAATAGGATTATATTTGATTTCCTGTGAGAATCGAGGGGGATGCAGAGCGGTGGAGACGGTGACTCCTTTATGGCGTTAGGAGGGTAGCGAAGGATGCTATCCAGGACCCCAAAAATGCCCTGTGGAAAAGGTCCATGGACAAGGCCAAAAGGAACATATTGATTTTTCTTTCTTTGCAAGCAGGTGGCCTTGTGCCTAAACTGCTCAAGAAAAATAAAAATTTCCTCGCCTACGTAGAGGTGGTTGAGTAGTGGGGGGGCTTTGTTGTTTTCTGAGCTGCGTGGTTTTCTTGCAGACGTTTCGTGAGCAAACTAGGTAACGCCATCAGCGCTAGAGGGGAGTAGGATTCGCTCTGTGTATATAGTCCCTTCTAGCAGTCCAAAGTTGTCCTCCTCTTCTCCCTTCTAGCACTGATGATGTTACCTAGTCGGATCCTGAAACATCTGCAAGAAAACAGCCAAGCTGAGAGAGCATCAAGGAGCCCACAGTCCTTTTCCTCTTCCTCCTCCTCTTCTCCACAAATCCCACTCCTTTCTAGCACTGATGATGTTACCTAGTTGGGTCCTGAAACATCCGCAAGAAAACAGCCAAGCTCAGAGAGCATCAAGGAGCCCACAGTCCTTTTCCTCTTCCTCCTCCTCTTCTCCACAAATCCCACTCCTTTCTAGCACTGATGATGTTACCTAGTTGGGTCATGAAACGTCTGCAAGAAAACCAACAAGCTCAAGGACACCAAGGAGTCACAGTCGTCCTCCTCCTCCTCCCCTCCTCCTCTCCTCCTCTCCTCCTCCTCCTCCTCTTCTCCACAAACTCCACTGCCTTCTAGCATTGATGATGTTATCTAGTTGGGTCGTGAAACATCTGCAAGGAAGCAACTAAGTTCATAGCTACAATATATAAACAGGGAGCACATCTCATTCACTAGCACTGATGATGTTACCTAGCTGGGTCACGAAACGCCTGCAAGAGAGCAAACAAGTTCAGATCTACTGTATATAAACAGGGAGCGAGTCGCACTCACTAGCACTGATGATGTTACCTAGCTGGGTCCCAAGACGCCTGCAAGAAAGCCAACCAGCTCAGAGCTACTGTATATAAATAGGGAGTCCATCTCACTCACTGGCACTGATGATGTTACCTAGCTGAGTCCCGAGACGCCTGCAAGAAAGCCAACCAGCTCGGGGAGCCCCAAGGACCCCCCTCACTTCAACCCCCAGCTACAAATATTCTCTTCTATCGGTCCAATGAAGTGAGCCCCCCCCCCCTCCCCAAATGACTTCCAAGCAAGCCTCGCCGACACGGGGAAGGCACCAACCTGTGCCATTTTCCCAGGGAAATATCCTAAAAAGTTTCAACCACAAGCGATGAATCAGCCAAATGTTTTTCTGCTGGGCTCAAAGGTGAGAATTGTGAAACAGCCCTCCCCATGGCCCATCTTTGTTGTTTTTCTCTCTCTTTCCTACACACTCACACACAGACCCACACTTAAGCACTCTTTTTTTTTTAAAAAAAAAAGTGCATCTTCCAAAAATCCTCCCTGTTCATTTGCATTTAAATCTCTTTGGCGTTCTTCTCATCGGCAGACAAATCCTCACCAAGGCTGCTTAATTAGACCAAATTAAATTTCCACTCAGTAGCTTGTCATTCATTAGAAAAGCCTGCTGTTCTTTTTTTTCCCCTTCCTTCCCCCCACCCACACTTTCCCCCCACCCCCTTCAATAATCACAGCCTGGATTCCCACCATCCCTTTTCCCCCAAAGCATCACTTGGTGCTTCCAGAGGCTGGTTCAGTCTGGTGGAGCCGCCAACAGACACCAAGCAGGCTGTGATTGTCTTGTCTTCCAAGAGTGGGTGAGGTTGAGGAAGAGTTCCCTGGAAGAGGCTTATTATTGTTTTTCCAAAGCCCTTTGGAATTCTTTTCTTTCTTTTCTCTTCCTTTCTTTCATTCCCTCTCTCTGTCTCTCTCTCTCTCTCTCTCGTTACTCTCTTCAAGGGAAGACACTTGCTTATAGCATCCCCCTCATACCATCTTTCATCCACCTACCAACCCACCCACCATATCCATCCATCCATCCACCTACCTACTTAATCTACCGATTTATCTATCTATCCATCCATCCACCTACCTACCTACTGAATCAATTTATCTATCCATCCATCCACCTACCTACCTAATCTATTTATCTATCAATCCATCCACCCACCCACCTACCGACTGTCTCTATCTATCCATCCATTCCATTCCAGCCAGCCAGCCAGCCATTCATCCACCCAAACCCACCTACTTACCTCTCTACCTATCTACTGTATCTATTTATTTATCCATACATATATACATCTACCTACCTACATACATACCTACCTACCTAATCTATCTATTTATCTATCCATCCATCCATCCACCCACCCACCCACCCACCTACTTAATCTATCTATCTATCTATCTATCTATCTATCTATCTATCTATCTATCTATCTATCTATCTATCTATCATCTATCTATCTGTCTATCTATCTATCATCTATCTGCCCATATCTATCTATCTATCTATCTATCTATCTATCTATCTATCTATCTATCTATCTATCTATCTATCTATCTATCTATCTATCTATCTATCTATATCTTATCTATTTACCTATCTATCTATATTTTATCTTATCTATATATATCTCTCTTATCTATCTATCTCTTATCTATGTATCTTATCTATCGATCTATCTATATCTTATCTATCTATTTACCTATCTATCTATATTTTATCTTATCTATATATCTATATATCTATCACTTATCTATGTATCTTATCTCTCTCTCTCTCTATCGATCTATCTATTTTATCTATCTTGTCTGTCTATCTATCTATCTATCTATCTATCTATCTATCTATCTATCATCTATCTATCTATCTATCTATCTATCTATCTATCTATCATCTATCATCTATCTATCATCTATCTGCCCATCCCTATCTATCTATCTATCTATCTATCTATCTATCTATCTATCTATCTATCTATCTATCTATCTATCTATCATCTATCTATCATCTATCTGCCCATCCCTATCTATCTATCTATCTATCTATCTATCTATCTATCTATCTATCTATCTATCTATCTATCTATCTATCTATCTCATCCATCCATCCATCCATCCATCCATCCATCCACCCACCCACCCACCCACCCACCCACCCACCCACCTA
>NW_028261382.1:32679502-32682002 GCF_051295495.1 Thamnophis sirtalis
AGGAAGTGGAAGTAGAGTAGAAAAGGATGATGGAGGGAAGAAAGGAGGTAGGAGAGAGGTAGAAGAAAGAGGTGTATGGAGAGCAGAAGAACTAATAATGGATTTTTATCTTTCTGGGCGTTGATGACAAGAGGAACTGATGTAATTACTACTTAATACAATAGGATATTGGCTATGTAATAGTATACATATGATTATATGTTATTAAAATGGAAAATAAAAAGGTATATTTGAAAAAAAAAGAAAGAAAAAAAACCCCTCACTACTCTGTGTATCAGATAGGGCTAAAAATCTCTCGGTGGGTTTCCAAATTAGACGCCAAGAAAGGGAGTGGATCAAATCCCCCCCCTTTTTTTTTAACGCACGGAAAATCAAAAGTTTTTAAAAAGTTTGGCGCAGTTGTGCACCAGTTGTGCGAAGCGGTGAGTAAAGGGAGTCCTTGAATTACGGCCACAAGTGGGATCCTGTTGCTAAGCGATGTGGTTGTTAAGTGAGTCGGGCCCCAGGCAACCCTTTTCCCCACAGTTGTTAAGTGAGTGGCTGTAGAAGATGAATAACAGAGTTGGAAGGGACCTCGGAGGTCTTCTAGTCCAACCCCCTGCTCAGGCAGGAAACCCTATGCATTTTGCTGATCCACTAATTTGGTCACTGTTGAAAAATGAAATAAGATTTGTTCTTCTCCTCTCCTCTTCTGTTCTAGCCATCCCATTATTCTATTCTATTCTATTCTACTCTACTCCACTCTATTCTAATTGCTATTCTATTCTATTCTACTCTAATCACTATTCTATTCTATACTCTAATTGCTATTCTATTCTACTCTATTCTATTCTATTCTACTCTATTCTAATTGCTATTCTATTCTATTCTACTCTATTCTATTCTACTCTACTCTATTCTAATTGCTATTCTATTCTACTCTACTCTATTCTAATTGCTATTCTATTCTATTCTACTCTATTCTATTCTACTCTATTCTAATTGCTATTCTATTCTATTCTACTCTAATTGCTATTCTACTCTACTCTACTCTACTCTATTCTACTCTATTCTAATTGCTATTCTACTCTACTACTCTATTCTATTCTACTCTATTCTATTCTAATTGCTATTCTATTCTATTCTACTCTACTCTAATCGGTATTCTATTCTATTCTACTCTACTCTACTCTATTCTATTCTACTCTACTCTAATTGCTATTCTATTCTATTCTACTCTAATCGCTATTCTATTCTATTCTACTCTATACTCTATTCTATTCTACTCCACTCTATTCTAATCGCTATTCTATTCTATTCTACTCTATTCTAATTGCTATTCTATTCTATTCTACTCTACTCTATTCTAATTGCTATTCTATTCTACTCTATTCTATTCTACTCTATTCTAATTGCTATTCTATTCTATTCTACTCTAATTGCTATTCTACTCTACTCTACTCTACTCTATTCTATTCTACTCTATTCTAATTGCTATTCTACTCTACTACTCTATTCTATTCTAATTGCTATTCTATTCTATTCTACTCTACTCTAATCGGTATTCTATTCTATTCTACTCTACTCTATTCTATTCTACTCTACTCTACTCTAATTGCTATTCTATTCTATTCTACTCTAATCGCTATTCTATTCTATTCTACTCTATACTCTATTCTATTCTACTCTACTCTATTCTAATCGCTATTCTATTCTATTCTACTCTATTCTAATCGCTATTCTATTCTACTCTACTCTATTCTAATTGCTATTCTATTCTATTCCATTTTCTATTATTCTACTGTTTCTATTCTATTCTGTTCTGTTCTATACAATAGCTTGTGTTGATTAAAATCTGTTCTGCAAACAAGCCACTCACTTAGCATCTGCAAATAAATCCATTTGTTTAACTACCCTGGCCAAAAAGAAAAAAAAGTCGTAAACTGGGCAGGTCTCACTTCACGACTGCTTCGCTTAGCGATGGAATTTCTGAGCGTAAACCGAGGACTACCTGTGCAATCCTAGCGGTTGAGGGGGGGAGAGGACTGCCAAAGATACACATTGATGGACAACCCTCTTGACGAATTTGCGTTTCTCATTTGCAGACCGAACTTGGGAAGCCGCGTAGAAGCAACTACACTCTTCCTGGTTATGATTTCAACTACGGCTTGTATTTGCACGGAATGGATGGAGGCGTTCCGGAAGGTGAGCGGCAGTGGTGGGTTTCAAAAAATTTTGGAACCTACTCTGTGGGTGTGGCCTCCTTTGTGGGAGTGGCTTGCCGGCCATGTGACCTGGTGGGAGTGGCTTGCTGGCCATGTGTTCTCTCTCTCTCTCTCTCTCTCTCTCTCTCTCTCTCTCTCTCTCTCTCTCTCTCTCTCCTTCCTTTTGTCTCTCTGTCCCTTTTTTCTTTTTTTCTTTCATCTCTCTCTCACTCTTTTTCTTTCTTTTTTCTTTATTTATTTCTTCCTTTCTTTCTCTCTCTCTCTCTCTCTCTCTCTCTCTCTGTGTCAGTCTCTCT
>NW_028261382.1:32687002-32714502 GCF_051295495.1 Thamnophis sirtalis
CTATTCTCCAAAGCATCTGAGGGCAGGACAAGAAGCAAAGGGTGGAAACTGATCAAGCCTAGAATTAAGGAGAAACTTCCTAAGTGTGAGAATGGAATGGAATGGAATGGAATGGAATGGAATGGAATGGAATAGAATAGAATAGAATAGAATAGAATAGAATAGAATAGAATAGAATAGAATAATGGAATGAAGAATAGAACAGAAGACAGCAGAGCAGAACAGAACAGAACAGAATAATGGAATGAAGAATAGAATAGAGTAGAGTAGGTAGACTAGATTAGAGTAGAGTAGAATACAATAGAATAGAATAATGGAATGAAGAATAGAATAGAACAGAACAAAACAGAATAATGGAATGAAGACTAGAGTAGAGTAGGGTACGGTAGGGTAAGGTAGGGTAGAGTAAGTAGAATAGAATAGAATAGAATAGAATAGAATAGAATTCTTTATTGGCCAAGGTGTGATTGGACACACAAGGAATTTGTCTTTGGTGCCTATGCTCTCAGTGTACATAAGGAGAGTAAAATACATTCATCAAGAATAAAAAGAAACTACACTTAGTGATAGTCATAGGTTACTAATAAGCAATCAAATTGAACTAGGAAACAAATAAAACAATATTAATTGTAAAGATACGACCACAATTAACCAGTGGAACAGCTTGCCTCCAGAAGTTGTGGGTGCTCCCATCACTGGAAGTTTTTAAATGACTAGACAGCCCTTGTCTGAAAATGGTACGGGGACTCCTGCTTGAGCAGGGGGTTGGACTAGAAGACCTCCAAGGGCCCTTCCAGTTCTATTGATGAACAGGTTGCAGGAACTGGGCATGTCCAGTTTAATGAAATGAAGGACTAGGGGAGACAGGATAGCAGTCTTCCAATATTTGAAGGGCTGCCACAAAGAAGAGGGAGTCAAACTATTCTCCAAAGCACCTGAGGGCAGGAGAAGAAGCAATGGGTGGAAACTAATCAAGGAGAGAAGCAACTTAGAACTAAGGAGAAACTTCCTGACAGTGAGAACAATTAACCAGTGGAATGACTTATCTCCAGAAATTGTGGGTGCTCCATCACTGGAGGAGGTTTTTAAGAAGAGATTGGACAACTATCTGTGTGCCATGATATAGGATTTCCTGCCTGAGCAGGGGGTTGGACTAGAAGACCTCCACGGTCCCTTCCAATTCTGTTATTTGGGTTTTGCTAACTCCTCCATCAAGTTATCTTCCTTTTTGACGTGGAAATAGCCAGGTTTTTCAAAGACGGGGCATTCCTCCCACGGGCCCATTCACCGCTTCCTCTGCAGTTCTCCCTCTCACCCCAACCTGCAACCCCCCCCCTTTTGGGCTTTCCTTCTGATTTCTTTTGTCACGAGGTCTCGTAAAAATGACATTGTTCACCTCCTCCTCCTCCCGCCCCCCTTCCTTCTTTTCCCCTTAAGTTTTGGACAGAGATTTATGGCCAGGGATGAAAGCCGGGAGGGGCGAGGGAGACACAGATGGGACGATAGCAGAGAATATGGCTGCTCCCTGGAGTCTGATTGTGGGGAGGGGGGGGATCGTAGCCTATTCATCAGCAGCCAACGGCCCCTACCAAGGTCAGCACTAACAAGGAAGAGGTAAGTTTTTCCGCGGACCCCAAGGGGCTCCCTCCAGTCAGTGGCGCAGTAGCGCTGAGCATCGGTTTGTGATCTTGGCAAGGGTTGCCTGGCGCGAAACCCAGATTTTTTGCAACCCAAGCTCCTTTCTCCCGGCTGGCCACTGCGTTTGCAAACAGGCAGCCATGTGTTTCTAAAGAAGAGGGGGGGGGAACACCCCAACAGGCCTCTGTGAGAAAGAGGGCTTCCATGTTCAGCACATGGCTTCCCTTGATTAGCTTTTGAGATGGTTGAAGTGGCCTTCATACTCTCTCTCACTCTCTCTGCCTCCCTCCCTCCCTCTTCTCTCCCTCTTTCTCTCCCTCTCTCTCTCCCTCAATCCCTTTCTCCCTCCCTCCCTCTTTCTTTCCCTCTCTCTCTCTCTCTCTCCCTCAATCCCTCTTTCCCTCCCTCTTTCTCTCTCTCCCCCACACTCCCTCCCTCTTTCTTTCCCTCCCTCTCTCTCTCTCTCCCTCAATCCCTCTTTCCCTCCCTCTTTCTCTCTCTCTTGTCCTCACTGTTAGGAAGTTTCTCCTTAATTCCAGGTTGCTTCTCTCCTTGATTAGTTTCCACCCATTGCTTCTTGTCCTGCCCTCAGGTGCTTTGGAGAATAGCTTGACTCCCTCTTCTCTGGGGCAGCCCCTTGAGCAGGGGGCTGGACTAGAAGACCTCCAAGGTCCCTTCCAAGCGTGTTATTCTATGTTCTAAGGAGTGGATCTATTTCCTCTCTTACCAACCCCACTTCCTCAGTTGCCCCCAACCAGGAGCACAACGACACAACGGCACACAATGTGGCAGCCTGTGGCCCTCGCACCGGACCTCAGAGAGGCTGATGTGATGTGTGACGTCCACTCTTGCACCTGTGTGATCCTTCTGAGGGCGTCCTGGTGTGTTACAGACACAGCTGCCCCAGTGGGAGGCTCCACTTTTCTCTTCTTGTTAAGAAGTGACAAATTGCTTTTTTCACAAGTCAGCAAAGCTGCTTATTTTTGCCGTTAAAGGCGGGAGTGTGATCTTGGGAATGTGACGAGCGACAAAAAAAAAAAATCGATTCCAGGGCTGTTGTGGGATAGTTTTATATCATTGCCAGTGAAATAATCTGCGGGAAGAGAAGGAAGAGGGTGGAGAAGAAAAGAGGAGGAGAAGACAGAGCTGGGATGGACCTTGGAGGTCTTCTAGTCCAGGGGTCCCCAAACTTTCGGACCACAGGGACCACTAAATTCATAATTTTAAATCCCGCGGACCACTGATAGGATCTGCCTAACCACCAACGGGATGGGCGTGGCTAGGTGGTCATGTGGCTGGGTGGGCGTGGCTAACTTGGTGTCACTCGTGTCGAGGGATGCCTCATTGGCCTCTACTTGCCCCTCCCCTCCAAGCCCCTCCTCTCCTGCCCACCTGGGCTCCTTAGGGCCCCCAACAGGAAGCAGTTGCTGGAGCTAAGCAGCCACCAGGAGAAAGAGTTGGCAAAACAGCTCAGTTCAAATGGGATCTGACCGAGAAGGAGGCTCAGCAGAAGCACATCACTGAGGACTAGGAGCATGGGCTTTCCAAGCAGAGGGAAGACCTGTGGGAGTGCAAGGCCAGGTGCCGGCGCCTGGAGGCTCAGTGGGCTGAGATGGTCGGCCAGTTCCAGGCCATGATGCCGTCCCACTGGAACGAGGCCCTTTGGCTCTTTGCCACCAGTGGCTCTTCCCTCCAGCCTTCGCCCAAAGCCCCCCACCAGGAGGCCGAAGCAGACCCCAAGCCAGAATTTCTGCTCCCCTCCAACCCTCACAAAAAGACCCCGAAAGGGGAGACTCTACTGCAACACAAGCGTTCATTGCACGTATCCGTCCCAGGGGCCGTAGTTTGATTTAATGCAATCTAAAAAAGGCAAATAATTTTTCTGCAGACCACCAACATTTTCTCACGGACCACCAGTTGGGGGCCACTGTTCTAGTCCAACCCCCTGTTCAAGCTTGAGACCTTGAACCAATCAAGTCAAATGCTGTCCAGGCTCTTCCTGAAAAATTGCCTGGGATGGAGCATCCACAACTTCCGGAGGCAACTTCTGTTCCACTGATTAATTCTTCTCTCTCTCTCTCTCTCTCTCTCTCTCTCTCTCTCTCTCTCTCTCTCTCTCTCTCTCTCTCTCTCTCTCTCTCTCTCTCTCTCTCTCTCTCTCTCTCTCTCTCTCTCTCTCTCTCTCTCTCTTTCTTTCTCTCTCTCTTTCCCTCTCTCTCTTTCTTTCTCTCTCCCTCTCTCTGTCTCTTTCTTCTCTCTCTCTCTCTGTCTCTCTTTCTCTTTGTTTCTCTCTGTCTTTCTGTCTCTCTCTTGCTTTCTCTCTCTCTTTCTGTCTCTCTTTCTCTTTCTTTCTTCTCTCTCTCTCTGTCTCTCTCTCTGTCTCTCTCTCTCTCTGTCTCTCTGTCTCTCTCAAAAATTTCCTCCTTATTTGTAGGTTGGATCTGTCTTTAACACGTTTTCCCTCACTCATACACTTTAGCTTCAAGACCATTAGAAGAGAAGGAAAAACAGAAAAAGAGTAGAAGAAAAAAAAAACAAAAGGAGAAAAAGAAAAAGGCCAAACTTTAGACTGCCAGGATGAAGCCACTTCTTGGTTTTGTCATTGACCCAAAATAAGTCATATTTGTGGTAGTAGCCAACCAACCAGCAGATGGGCTGGAGTTTGCATCTCTCCACATGTAACAATAGCCCTTAGATTTATATATCGCTTCACAGTGCTTTATAGCCCTCTCTAAGCGGTTTACAGAATCAGCATCTTGCCCCCCAACAATTTAGGTCCTCATTTTATCTACCTCGGAAGGATGGAAGGCTGAGTCAATCTTGAGCCGGTCAAGATCGAACACCTGACAGTGGGCAGAGTCAGCCTGCAATACTGCATTCTAACCCCTTCACCACCATAGGAAGGATGGAAGGAGAAAAGGGAAGGAGAGAAAGAAGGAAAGAAGAGCAATAGCACTTAGACTTATATACTGCTTTACAGTGCTTTTACAGCCCTCTCTAAGCGGTTTACAAAGTCAGCCTTTTGCCCACCAACAATCTGGGTCCTCATTTTACCCAACTCGGAAGGATGGAAGGCAGAGTCAACTGAGCCTGGTGGGATTTGAACTGCCAAATTGCAGTCAGCCGGCAGGCAACAGAAGTAGCCTGCAATACTGCACTCTAACCACTGAGCCACCATGGCTCCTACGTAGAATGTTGTTGTCTGTGAAGAGCCTCCACTTGAGCTTATTAGTTTTCACTTGTCCCGGGGAGAACCAGATAATGGATCTTAGGGGGAATCAGGTTTATTGCCTTTTGTGGCCACGCATGGACTGGAGGCTAGTTCCCTGCTTAACTCCCTCCTTCCAGCCTCAAGTGGCAATTTCCCAACATCAATAAAGTTCATTCTGGCCACACTTAATTTCCCATCGCTGCCACCTCTTAATTCCCCTTCGCTTTATGATTCGCTTGCTCTTGGTTATCTCTACGCTGGGCCAGGAAACCCACCCTATGCCATCAACTCAGGCATCAACTGTCAGGTGTGGAAAAAAAGATGCGCTTTGTAAGTTTCCCCGCCGCGAAAGTTTCTCAGAGGCAGCTGAGACAACCTTGCTCCCGAGTGCTCTGATGCTGCATTTGTTCCCAGCTCACGGTGCTCCTGCACCGTTCCCCTCTCCCGCCGAGGTTTTAATTTTAACAAAACCGCTGTCTCTTGTGAAGGAAGCCTCAACATCCATCCTCGGCAGCTGAGTACTTTCTCTGCTGTCACAAAATTTCCCAGGAATTTTAAGAAAGAGAAGAAGAAGAAATAACACCCTCTGGCTATTCTTTCAAATTAATACCCACTGATGACCAATTATTTTGCCCGCCTGCGCACGGGGAGGCGTTAACTAAAATCTGGTTTGTCACACCCAAGGCTTTCCCCTTGAAACCCCTTTCAACCCCCCCCCCCCCCCCGGTGTTCCGAAGCCCCCTTGGAAGACGCCGATGTTCCTTGGGAAATTTCATCCCCCATTCAAGAAACTAAAATTAAAATTGGGGTGGGGGAAAAAAAGTTTTTAATGAGCTGCAAGGCTGTGAAGGGCCCGTCAGTGGGAAGCTGTGTTCTAATTCCCCATAGAGATCTGTTTCGCCCCAAAAGCGAATCACACCTGTCAGGAACGAACATGTGTACACCCCCAAAAAGTGTCAGCCTTCTATTTCGCAAATTATAACGATTGTTCCTTTTCATCTCGGATTCCATTTTTAGAGAGAAAAGGGGAGAGGTGGAGAGAGAAGGAGAGAGCGAGAGAAGCTGGCTTCTTCCTAACACACACACACACACACACACACACACACACACACATATGACTTTGTCATTCATTTCGAACTCCTGCAATTTTGATTTTAAAATACTGTTAATAGTTCATTATGGATTTTTATTTTTTTTAAAAACACAACTTATATGGCAGCGAAGGGAAGCTCATTATAAAGAGAGAGAGAAAGAGAAAGCAGGAAGATTTCCAGAAAGCTCAGCTTAACTTCTTTGCTGCTATAACCAGGGGGAAGAGGGTTTTTAAGTTCCTCGGCTAAAGACTTGCTGCCTCTTGAAAATTATTTAGCAGAGGAGTTTATTAAAAATGCAAAAGGAGGGAGGAAGAGGGGCCTGGTGAAAGGGAACGGTTCTTGAAAGCGTGCAGAAATACATTTTTAGAGGGTCTAATGAGAAGGGGGTCTGTGGGCATTTCTTCTCTTCCAAGGGCCTCCCAAGCGAGGTGGTTGGGATGGTGGGTGGGTGGATGGATGGATGGAGAAAAGAAAATCCATAAAAGATAGACAGACAGATAGATTGGTCGGTAGGAAGGTAGGGTGGGTGGGTAGGTGGGTGGATGGATGGATGGATAGATACCCACAGAGAGACAGTTAAATGATAAATAACTAGGATGGATGGAGAGAAGAAAGAATCAATAAAAGATAGATAGATAGATAGATAGATAGATAGATAGATAGATAGATAGATAGATAGATAGATAGATAGATAGAGTGGGTGGATGGATGGATGGATGAATGGATGGATGGATAGATACAGACAGACAGCGAAATGATAAATAACTAGGATGGATGGATAGAAGAAAGCATCAATAAAAGATAAATAGATAGATGGTTGGATGGATGGATAGAGGGATAAATGGGAAGGAGATAGCTAGACATCCAAAAGGCCTCAACTATATCCCCAAGATATCGTCCAAGGTTGGATGAAGGACCAGAATCCATAAATAGAGGAAATTTCGCTAGGATCTGGAACGCAATCCAGAACAAGAATCTATATTGTTGGCTCTTTGTCACAGTCCCCCTCCAGACCAGCAGACATCCAGAGAAGGTCGATTGGCTGAAGAACATGTGGAACCAACCTAGAGAAGTCACTACTATTGCTCAAGAAATGCTTCCTTAGTTTTACGTTGCTTCTCTCTTGGGTTAGGTTCCATCCATTGCTTCTTGCCTCCTGGTGATTTGGAAAATAAGTTGATACACGACCCCCCCCCTCTTCTTTCTGGCAGCCCCTCCATTCTTTGCAGAATTTGGTGGTACGGGAGGGGGGGGAGGAGTGGTTTGACCGGAATTGTGGACAGGCTCCCAAAAAATATTCTGCACGCCTCCGCCTGGGTGTGATCCGTGTGGCGCCCAGCCCCTTCCGCGCACCAAATCCCTCCAGCTTGCGGGGAAAAAGCCTTCTCTAAGAGCGTCCTCTTGGGACGGATAGGCACTTGATCAAGCTCGTAACATCATTAGCCAACATGAGCAGAGATTAAGCCTCTCTCCGAAGCATGTGGCAAGACATAATTAGCAATAAAAGTCACGCCAGGAGCAAAATAAGCTGTGGGGTGAAAGAGGAGAAGGGCGGCTATTTACATGCGTGCAGGAAAGACCCGGAACGAAATCGCGGTTGCAGCCCCCCAACATGTTCGCGTTGTAAGGCCAACGAGGAGAAAGAACCGCTAGTGTTTTGCGTTCAAGGGCTTTCCTTTACGTTGCGTTCTTGGGCCAACGGAGGATGCTTGTAGAGAGCAAACGGTCAGTGTTTGTAGGGTTGTTGTAGATTTCCTCAATGTAAGGAACCCCACTAGGTCTAAACGGGGGGATATTGTTGCCCAAGATCTCTGAGACCGCATGGGATGGTTCTACACTTTGTCATGTGGTCTCTGGGGATTAGGAGATCCACAACCTACTTGGCCGCGTGGAAATGTCTCAAGCTCAGCAGCCAGACCCGTTGGCAGGTTAAGTGTGTTGTAGGAGGAGAGGAACATTTGTTTAGGGGTAGTCAAAACTCAGGAAGAATTTGTTCCCGTATTCTCCAACTAAATACATAAATGAACGAACGAACGAATCCATACCAGGTGTCCCTTTTGGTCTTACTAAGTATCTGAGATAAAAGTAGACATCTCTGTGTTCTGACCCCACTCATCCCACACCAACACACACTCCGAGCCAAAGATAGGTTACGGCATTTAATTAACAGACAGACAGGTCCTTGGCAGCAAACCGGCACAGACAAGCTTGGGCAGCAATCCAGCACAGATAAGCCCTGGCAGCAATCCAGACTGCCAAGCTCACAATAATGTTCTCCGACATTAGTTCCTGTGTTGACTTCTGCAAAAGGGACGTGTGCACAAGCAGTCCTTTTATAGTCTGGAGAGGAGCCTAATGACCACCAGCTGAGTGCAATTACCTCCTGTAATTGCGTAATTGTTCCTTACACCTATTAGCTCTCCGGTGCCGGGCATCTAGGAACAACTCCCTTGACTCCTCCCCACTGCTGAAGTCCGGATCACACTCCCTTGTCTCCTCCCCCCTGGTCCAAGGCTCAGGCGCCTCCTGGTGGCCAACCAGCCTCTCTGCGCCCTGCTCGGAGTCGGAACCCTGTCCAGGGTCCTCTACATCCTCCAGAGCCGACTCATAGGGCCCCTCGCTGTCGGAGTCTGGTGGCAGCTCCAACGGCTCCTGCTGGGCCACAACATCTCTGTGTATCAAGTGAAATTAAAACTGGAGGGGGGAGGAAACAAGGAGTAGAAAGAAAGAACAATACCGTGTTTTCCTGAAAATAAGACAGGGACTTATTTTCTTTTGTCCCCCGAAATAAGCGCTTGGCCTTATTTTCAGGGAGGTCTTATTATTTTTGAGGTGCAGGAGGCGGTGAGCGGGGTCACCTCATGGCTGCTGCTGTGTTGCAATGTTTTCAGGGAGGGCTTATTACCCAGGGAGGTCTTATTTTCGGGAAAACAGGGTAATCCCTTGGCCGATGGAGTCAAAGCCCCATCATTGGAAGTCTGTGGACCTGGCCAAGGAGATTTTTCTGAGTAAGATGCAGGTAGGGGATTCCGGGTGTTGGATGATCCCAAGATCAAACTCACTGCGTTTCGTGTGGGCTGCGGTTAAGGTCGGGATAATGTCGCTGTCACTTTC
Organism: Thamnophis sirtalis; assembly: GCF_051295495.1. NCBI lineage: Eukaryota > Metazoa > Chordata > Lepidosauria > Squamata > Natricidae > Thamnophis > Thamnophis sirtalis. The sequence continues at coordinate 32,696,060 of NW_028261382.1, forward strand.
CTTCCAAAATCTTTTTCAGGCCCTCGACGCCTTTCTTCGATCTGCTGCAGCACAAATACAGAGAGATTTGGATGGACGAGCAGAGGGCGGTCATCAAGGCTGAGAAAGCTGAGAAGAAACAAAAGGTTAGATGACTTTTAGAAGGCCTTTCAGTTTGCTGAACCCCTTTCTCAAGACCATTCTCTTGTAGACACGGGTTGGGAAGGTTCTTGGGACTTAGAATCCGTAAGCTGGTTCATCCTGACGTAGAGAAGACAACCCTAGATCACAGCTTCTCAATCTTAGGAACTCTAAGATGTGTGGAGGGACGCGGTGGCTCAGTGGCTAAGACGTTGAGCTTGCCGATCAGAAAGGTCAGCAGTTTGGCAGTTCGAATCCCTAACACCGCGTAACAGAGTGAGCTCCCGTTACTCGTCCCAACTTCTGCCAACCTAGCAGTTGGAAAGCACATAAAAAATGCAAGTAGAAAAATAGGAACCTCCTAGAGCCGAGGTGGCGCAGTGGTTAGAGTGCAGTACTGCAGCCACTTCAGCTGACTGTTATCTGCAGTTCAGCGGTTCGAATCCCACCAGGCTCAAGGTTGACTCAGCCTTCCATCCTTCCGAGGTGGGTAAAATGAGGACCCAGACTGTGGGGGCAATATGCTGACTCTATAAACCACTTAGAGAGGGCTGAAAGCCCTATGAAGCGGTATATAAGTCTAACTGCTACTGCTATTGCTATTTGGTGGGAAGGGAACAGCATTCCAGACGCCTTCGGCGTTGAGTCATGCCAGCCACATGACCATGGAGACGTCTCCGGACAGTGCTGGCTCTTCAGCTTTGAAACGGAGATGAGCACCGCCCCCTAGAGTCGGGAACGACAAGCCTATATGCCTTTTAGGTAAATAGGTAAAGCCTTTACCTTTTAAGATGTGTGGACTTCAACTCCCACCATGGGGCCTGGGGAATTCTGGGAATTTGAGTCCATACACCTTAAAAGTTGTCAAGGTTCAGAAACTCTTTATCTAAATGGTGTGATCTCTTCTTTGATGGAACTTTGTTGGAACTACTTTCTGAAGAAGATCAGCAAACGCCTCTTGGGTTTTTGCTTTTGTTCTTGTCACTCGTCCTTTAGAGTTAATGGTGTGGATTTTATTTATTCTTGTTCATTTATTATTTACATCCTGTTTGATGTCCTTTGAAAGAAAAGTGGGGTCTTCAGATGACCTGGTTATCAAATGTGTTAGATGATCCCAGCGTGCGTGGCAGGCCTAATTATGTAGCATAAATAGAAATAATCAGATATCTTAGAATCTTAGAAGAACAGAGTTGGAAGGGACCTTGGAGGTCTTCTAGTCCAACCCCCTGCTTAGGCAGGAAACACGACACCATTTCAGACAAATGGCTGTCCAACATTTTCTTTAAAACTTCCAGTGTTGGAGCATTCACAACTTCTGGAAGCGAGTTGTTCCATTGATTATTTGTTCTGTCAGGAAGTTTCTCCATAGTTCTAAGTTGCTTCTCTCCTTGATTAGTTTCCACCCGTTGCTTCTTGTCCTGCCCTCAGGTGCTTTGGAGAATAGCTTGACTCCCTCTTCTTTGGGGCAGCCCCTCAAATATTGGAAGACTGCTATCCTGTCTCCCCTAGTCCTTCATTTCATTAAACTGGACATGCCCAGTTCCTGCAACCTGTTCATCAATAGAACTGGAAGGGCCCTTGGAGGTCTTCTAGTCCAACCCCCTGCTCAAGCAGGAGTCCCTATACCATTTTCAGACAAGGGCTGTCTAGTCACTTAAAAACTTCCAGTGATGGGGGCACCTACAACTTCTGGAGGCAAGCTGTTCCACTGGTTAATTGTGCTCATATCTTTACAATTAATATTGTTTTATTTGTTTCCTAGTTCAATTTGATTGCTTATTAGTAACCTATGACTATCACTAAGTGTTGTCTCTTTTTATTCTTGATGAATGTATTTTACTCTCCTTATGTACACTGAGAACATAGGCACCAAAGACAAATTCCTTGTGGGTCCAATCACACCTTGGCCAATAAAGAATTCAATTCAATTCAATTCAATTCAATTCAATTCTATTCTATTCTATTCTAGTCAACCGTTCTTCATACGTTTTAGCCTCCAGTCCCCTAATCCTCTTTGTTGCTCTTCTCTGCACTCTTTCTAGAGTCTCCGCGTCTTTTCTACATCTCCTCCCAGGAGTATCTCATCTTTTTGGGGAACCGTCAAGCAACCATACTGTGAGGCATCTGCCATAATTTGGAGATTTCTTAGCTTCCAAACATTCAGCGTGGGAAGCAAACTTTTGTATCCCCTGATTAAGTTTCTAAAAATTCTCCTTCCCAGCTTTGGAAATGTCTGCTCTCCTGATTCTGTTTCAGTGATATTCCATATTCTTCCCAACCATGTCTGTAGAGGTCATCAACTGGTGGTCCGTGAGGAAATGTTGGTGGTCTGCAGAAAAAATATTTGCATTTTTAATATCGCACTAAATCCGGGGTCCTCAAACTACGGCCCCTGGGACAGATAGGTGCAATGAATGCTTGTGTTGCTGCAGAGAGTCTCCCCCTTCGGGGTCTTTTTGTGGGGCTCAGAGGGAGGCAGAAATTCTGACTTGGGGTCTGTTTCAGCTTCCTGGTGGGGGGCTTTGGCAAAGGCTGGAGGGAAGCGCCGCTGGTGGCGAAGAGCCGGAAGGCCTCCTCCTCCTTCCTACAAGCCCCACTCCATTCTATCACTGATAATGTTTCCTAGTTGGGTCATCAAATGTCTGGAAGAAAACCACCAATCTCAGAGCTTCTGTATATAAACAGGGAGAAAGTCCCACTCCCTTTTAACACCGATGAGGTCCTTTAGTTGGGTGATGAAACATCTGCAAGAAAACCACCAAGCTCAGAGCTTCTGTACATAAACAGAAAGAAAGTCCCACTCCCTTTCAACACTGATGAAGTTACTTAGTTGGGTGATGAAACATCTGGAAGAAAACCACCAAGCTCAGAGCTTATAAACAGAGAGAAAGTCCCACTCCCTTTTAATACTGATGAAGTTACTTAGTTGGGTCCTGAAACATCTGGAAGAAAACCACCAAGCTCAGAGCTTCGGTATATAAACAGAGAGAAAGTCCCACTCCCTTTTAACACTGATGAAGTTTCCTAGTTGGGTCCTGAAACATCTGCAAGAAAACCACCAAGCTCAAAGCTTCTGTATATAAACAGAGAGAAAGTCCCACTGCCTTTTAACACTGATGAAGTTTCCTAGTTGGGTCCTGAAACATCTGCAAGAAAACCACCAAGCTCAGAGCTTCTGTATATAAACAGAGAGGAAGTCCCACTCCCTTTTAACACTGATGAAGTTTCCTAGTTGGGTCCTGAAACATCTGCAAGAAAACCACCAAGCTCAGAGCTTCTGTATATAAACAGAGAGAAAGTCCCACTGCCTTTTAACACTGATGAAGTTTCCTAGTTGGGTCCTGAAACATCTGCAAGAAAACCACCAAGCTCAGAGCTTCTGTATATAAACAGAGAGGAAGTCCCACTCCCTTTTAACACTGATGAAGTTTCCTAGTTGGGTCCTGAAACATCTGCAAGAAAACCACCAAGCTCAAAGCTTCTGTATATAAACAGAGAGAAAGTCCCACTGCCTTTTAACACTGATGAAGTTTCCTAGTTGGGTCCTGAAACATCTGCAAGAAAACCACCAAGCTCAGAGCTTCTGTAAAGAGAGAGGAAGTCCCACTCCCTTTTAACACTGATGATGAAACATCTTGCCAGAAAGCCACCAAGCTCAGAGAGCACCCTCTGCATATGCGCTTCCTGCCCATCCTACCTCGCAAGGCTGTCTCCCCTCTGGCCCACTAGCACCCTTTTTTTTTTCCAAGTTGGGGTTGGTCTCCCCAACCAAACACCACACCAGTGTTGTGTATGTGTGTGGTATATATTCTCCTTGGTGATTTTCTAAGCCCGGCACATTTTCTTGATATGTTTCAGAAACGCCGGGGGAAATTCTACGAGACCCGCACTTGCTTGCTGAGGAAGTTCCAGCCACCGATGAAAAAGGAAGACCTTTGGCGTATCCCACATTTCCAGAAGGTGGGTGTGAACCTGGAAAGGGTTTATTTTAAGGGCTTATTAAGAGCCGGTGGCATATGTGTACTTTTTTTTTCCTTTTAAAAAAGAAGGAGGAAGATATATGTTAAAATTAAAGATGTATATTGGAAAGGAATTATAAATACCATCAACGTAAAACGGAGCTCGCTCAGGGGCTGAAATACACCAAATAAATGAGATGAAGAGTGTGAAGTAGAGGAGAGAGGTAAGGGAAGAAGAGAGGGATAGGAGAGAGGGCAGGGGGGGGGAAGAGGAGGAGAGAAAGGAGGAGTGGAAAGGGGAGGGAGGAGAAGGAGAGAGAAGGGGAAGTAGGGAAGAGAAGGATGATGGAAGAAAGGAGGAGAGAGGGAGAAGAAAGTGATGAATAGGGTACAAATACGGTGTATGGAGAGCAGAAGAGCCAATAATCATTTTTTTGGGAGTTGATGGTAAGACAAATTGATGGAAATATTTAACAATATAATACAATGCTGGGTATGTAATAGTATACATATGGTTATTTGTTATGGAAATGAAAAAATAAAAAGCTTTATTTAAAAAAAAAGAGCCGAGGTGGCCCAGTGGTTAGAATACAGTGCTGTAGGCTACTTCAGCTGACTGCTAGCTGCAGTTCAGCAGTTCGAATCTCCCCAGGCTCAAGGTTGACTCAGCCTTTCGTCCTTCCGAGGTGGGTCAAATGAGGACCTAGATTGTTGGGGGGCAAGAGGCTGACTCTGTCAACCGCTTAGAGAGGGTTGTAAAAGAACTGCAAAGTGGTATACACAACAGCCATCCCATCTTCCCTAAGTAAGGTAAATGTTTAAGGTTCCCCTTGCACATATGTGCCAGTCGTTCCCGACTCTAGGGGGCGGTGTTCATCTCTGTTTCAAAACCGAAGAGCCAGCACTGTCCGAAGATGTCTCCAGGGTCATGTGGCCAGCATGACTCAACGCCGAAGGCGCACGGAACACTGTTCCCTTCCCACCAAAGGTGGTTCCTATTTTTCTACTTGCATTTTTTAACATGCTTTCGAACTGCTAGGTTGGCAGAAGTAAGTCAGTCAACTCCCTAAGCAAATTCAGATTTAAATGGGCCAAAATACACCAGATCTTGCCAATACAAGCACTCATGGACTTCACGGCCACAGCACGGAACAGAAACTCCATCGCTAAGCGAGATGGCAGTTAAGCGAGCCGTGCCCGACATTGTGACGGTTCCGTAGCAAATCGGTGCGGTTGTTAAGTGAAGCCTGATGTCCTTAAAGCCAATGTGCGTTTTTGCCGTTGTTCTTGCTGGTCGAAAGCCAGTGGCAATTTGGTTTAATGAATTGTTATTATTATGATTTAAAAAGAAGCAAGTAGCTGCCTGTCTAGGGGGAAATGTGGATGCCGGATCATTTCAATGAAAATGTCACCTGTTTGAATGTCGCGCCAGCAACTCGGGGGGGGGGGGGAAATCACCTGGAATTTTTCTCAGAGCCGAAGTTATTCAGCACAAACCTTCCTTCTAAGAAAACAGAAGGAAGTGCGAAATATTTTTCTCGAATGTTATGTTCAAAATGTTCGGTTTGAGTTGCCTGGCGGGGTTTTGTCTCCTGCATGGACTAGATGACCTCTTAAGGTCTCTTTCCAACTCTTCTGTTATTCTGGGTTTTTTTTTTTTTTTTGGTTTAACGAAAAAGAAGTCAGGCGGTGAGCTCATATTTGTCAACTCTCCCCGCGGGAGTATCGAATTGCGAAGCCCAGAACTACCTTTCAAAATTTGATACAGTAAATTACTCCTTAATGGCTCCCTCTGGATTCCATTTTTTTTTAACGGAATCTTCAACAGAATAACAAAGTTGGGAGGGATCCTGGAGGTCTTCTAGTCCAACCCCCTGCTCAAGCAGGAGACTCCTTACAATTCCAGACCAATGATTGTCCTTAAAAGCCTCCAGTGATGCAGCACCCACAACTTCTGGAGGCAAGGAGTTCCACTGGTTAATTGTTTTCACTGTCACGAAATTTCTCCTTAGCTCTAGTTTGCTTCTCTCCTTGTTTAGTTTCCATCCATGGCTTCTTCTCCTGCCTTCTGGGCCTTTAGAGAATAGCTTGATCCCTTCTTCTCTGTAGAAGCCTCTTAGATATTGAAACACCGCTATCATATCCTCCCTAGTCCTTCAACACACCAAGCTGGCAGGAATAGCCAACACTCCAGAAGGCAGGCTTAAGCTACAGAAGGATCTGGACAAACTTGAACATTGGGCACTATCTAACAAAATGAAATTCAGTGGTGAAAAGAGAAAGGTTCTACATTTAGGCAAGAAAAACCAAAATGCCCAGGTACAGCATAGGTGGTACCTTGCTCAACAGTAGTAACTGTGGGAGGGATCTTGGAGTCCTAGTGGACAACCATTTAAATAGGAGCCAGCCATGGGCAGCAGCTGTCAAAAAAGCCAACACATTTCTAGGCTGCATCAACAGAGGGATAGAATCAAGATCACGTGAAGGGTTAATAGCACTTTATAAGGCCTTGGTAAGGCCACACTTGGAATACGGCATCCAGTTTTGGTCGCCTCGATGTAGAAAAGATGTTGAGAACTCTAGAAAGAGTGCAGAGAAGAGCAACAAAGATGATTAGGGGACTGGAGGCCAAAACATATGAAGAACGGTTGCAGGAACTGGGTATGTCTAGTTTAATGAAAAGAAGGACTAGGGGAGACAGGATAGCAGTCTTCCGATATCTCAGGGGTTGCCACAAAGAAGAGGCAAACCATCTGAAGACAGGATAAGAAGCGATGGGTGGAAACAAATCAAGGAGAGAAGCAACTTAGAACTAAAGGAGAAATTTCCTGACAGAATAATTAATCATTGCCTCCAGAAGTTGTCTGCCAACACTGGAGGTTTTATATACCACTTGTCTGAAAGGGTACCGGGTCTTGTGCTTGAGCAGGGGGTTGGACTAGAAGGCCTCCAAGGTCCTTTCCAACTCTGTTATTCTATTCTGTTCCATTCCATTCCTAATTTCTCTTCTCCTTTCCTCCCTTCCCTTCCATTCCTAATCTCTTCTCTTCTCCTCCCTTCCCTTCCTAATTTCTCTTCTCTCCTTTCCTCCCTTCCTTTCCCTTCCCTTCCCTTCCCTTCCTAATCTCTTCTTTTCTCCTCTCCTTTCCTCCCTTTCCTTCCTAATCTCTTCTCTTCTCTTCCCTTCCCTTCCCTTCCTAATTTCTCTTCTCTTCTTTTTCTATGGATTTACAAAGCCACATGTGACCCAACTCCACTTGTTTCTGCATTGAGGGAAGCCAACCAGAATGTTCTAAGCTTCCTTGCTCGCTCATTTTTTCTTCCTGGCACAAGACCCGTGTCTGGGGAGTTTTAGCCCGCTCCCCAAGTGCCTTGCTCACCTGTCCCCTTCTCCTTGGTTGACAATCTTATCAAAAGCAGCCGGGGATCCAGACACGATCTTTTCACTCACAGGCAGTTTATGAAAAGGAAGAGAATTTGAAGCCACTGGCAAGGAGGAGGAGGAGGAGGAGGAGGAGGAGGAGGAGGAGGAGGAGGAGGAGGAGGAGGAAGGTGGGGGGGGAGAAGAGAATGCAAATAAAGAAAAGCGAGGGAGGGGGAAAGAAAAAGAAGGAAACCATCATCGGGAGGGAAATGGAAAATTAAAGGGGGGGAAACCCACGAGCTGATGAGGTATCTCACCTGGGTACCCCCTCCCTCCCGCCAATTAAATCAAAACGGTTTGTTTTTAATGGTCTTTTACATTGACAAGTGGACTATCATTTTTAGGGTCTGAAAGCTGTCAGGCTGCGGAGGCGAATCCTCCGTTGATAATGCCCAGCGGTTCCAATTAGGCATTGAAGCCGTTCCTGGTGCGTTAATGACTCCCCCGGCACCGGCTTGGCCCCTTCGGCACTGCCTAATTCCTCTTCCTCCCCTCTTCCTCTGACACCACAAATTACCGACACAAAACGGTGACACTCCTGGTCAGGCCAGGCCCAGGCCTGTGGGCTTAATGAGCAAGAGAAGTTGTTGGGGGTTTTGTTTTTGTTTTTTTTCTCCTTCCCCTTTTTCTTCCTCCCTTTCTTTCCTTTCCTTTCCCCTCTTCCCTATTTTCCAGGAGGGTTGTCTTCTCCGCTAAGTTCTTTTCTTGTTTGACAGCTGCTCGCGCGTGTTGACCTTATAAAAGATTTAGCATCTCTCGTTATTTCCCTGCCAAGCGTTGACGACCGAAGACGGGTGATGGGTGGCGAAGACGGAGAAAGAGGGGTGGGGGGGGCGGAGAGAGAGAGAAAACGGTCGGTCTGTAAAAGATGGGTGAATCGGTTGGGGAAAGCTGGAAAACTTGTACGCCCGGCGGTGTGCAACCGTGCGGGGAGAGTTGCAAGAAAGGAGTTGCGGCCGTGGCCCTGAAATCTTAGCTTCGCTACATTTAAACGCCACTCCGGGGTGTACAAAATTCCAAATAGAGATGCTGGACAAGGGACGGCGGATAGAAAAGATGTGCGGAGAGACTGAAGTTGGTGCCATTACGCCCATGAAAAGTTTGGTGGGAGCGAAGAGTCTTCCTGGCAGTCTGAGGGTGTGCCCAGAATCTGTAGCCACCGAGGAATTCTAGAAACCAGGATTCAACTAAAAGAAGGTCCATCTTGGGCCAGGATTTTTGCTTTCTCCCTGTGATCAAGTACAAATACAATAGCAGAGTTGGAAGGGACCTTGGAGTCTTCTAATCCAACCCCCTGCCTAGGCAGGAAACCCTATACCATTTCAGACAAATGGTTATCCAACATCTTCTTAAAAACTTCCAGTGTTGGAGCATTCACAGTTTCAAAATCCCTGCCACGCAATATAACAGCAAATGGTCCAACCATTAGGGCAGGAAGACCATTCCCAAGACCGTTCCCAATAAACACCAACAGGGCAAGCACTAGCACTGATGATGTTACCTAGTTGGGCAATGAAATGTCTGCAAGAAAGCCACCAAGAACAGAGAGCACCAAGGACCGTGCAGTCTCCCTCTGCCTCCCTCTTCCTCTCCTCCTCCTCCTCTTCCTCCTCTCTGTAAACCCCTCTCCCTTCTAGCAGTGATGATCTTACCTAGTCGGACAATGAAATGTCTGCAAGGAAACAACCAAATTGAGCTACCGTTAACAAACAGGGGAGCAAGTTACCCACTAGGACTGATGGCGTTACCTAGTTGGACAATGAAATGTCTGCAAGGAAACACCCAAGATCAGAGAGTACCAAGCACCCCACAGTCATCATCTCCTCCTCCTCCTCCTCCTCCTCCTCCTCCTCCTCCTCCTCCTCCTCCTCCTCCTCCTCCTCCTCCTCCTCCTCCTCCTTTCTCTCGGAAAACTCCCCTCCTGCCTGGTACTGATGATGTTACCTAGTTGGGCAATGAAATGTCTGCAAGAAAACCACCAAGATCAGAGAGCACCAAGGACCCTGCAGTCTTCCTCTGCCTCCCTCTTCCTCTCCTCCTCCTCTTCCTCCTCTCTGTAAACCCCTCTCCCTTCTAGCAGTGATGATCTTACCTAGTCGAGCAATGAAATGTCCTCAAGAAAACAACCAAATTGAGCTACTGTTAACAAACAGGGAGCAATTTACCCACTAGGACTGATGATGTTACCTAGTTGGGCAATGTAACGTCCATAAGGAAACACCCACGCTCAGAGAGCACCAAGGACCCTTGCGATAAAGGATTCAAGAAAAGGAGGGGAGCACAACCCAACTCGACAACAGTGCTTGTGTATAACAAATTTGTGACTGCTCCGTTCATCAGGAGCCAGGGGAGTTCCCGCCCCCGCTTTGTCCTCATCCTCCTAACCCCCCCCCCCAAATAAAACAAGCCTACTTAAACAGGAGCCTAATTATGGATTTAGATGTCCAATTCGGAAAACGCCAACTGATCTGCGTTAATGAGATCTGAGGACTTAATACCTGCGTGTCCGCAATTATCTCGGTGGCTGGAGATTTGGTGTGCCAATCAAGAAATTACCTTTCGGCGTCTGAATGGTTCATTAAGCCTCCTTGGGAAGAGCCGGATGAGGGGTTTTTGGAGGTGGACCGGGCGGAGAAGACTTAATCAACCATCCCCGAAGGACGGAAGTCCTCGGAGACATCGCGTCTGAAGAGCAGGAAACAGGATTGAAAGAGAAGAGATGAAGAGGTGCCTTCTTAACTCCTTCTGATCCTTGAGAGGTCAAGAGTGGAAGGTGGGATCCACGTTCCTTATCCTCCATGAGGCTGGAAGATGTCTCTGGAGACATCTCGGCCATCCAGGTCAAGGTGTTTCTATTTTTTTCCCCAAAAGGCAACTGGACTTTGTTTTTCCCTGAAGACGTTTCCTCATCCAAGAAGCTTCTGAAGTTCTGAAGAAGCTTCTTGGAGGAGAAGCGAAAGGTGCCTTCAAGGAGAAACAGAGTCCAGTTGCCTCTTGAAAAAGCACCTTTGGGTTAAGCTTGGAAGCCAGCTGAGCAAGTTGGCCCCTAAGATTGAGAAGTCAAACAAAGTCCACCTACATACTACTTCCACACACAAACTCTACTGGACCAACATGGTCGTTTTTGGCCCATAACCATCCATGAAGACCTGGCCTTCACCCCGCAGTGGATAGATGGGGATGTTGGTGATGATGAAGACGATGGTGTTTGTTTCCCAAGTTTGATATTTCTCCACAGCCTCCCTGGATGTTCTCATCTGAACAAGACCTCTAGGAGGAGTTTCCTCTTTGAGATCTTCTCAGGACCAACACCTACTTGTCTTTATTCTGTCTCTAGCCATCCGCAGCCTCCTTGGCCTCCAGCTCTTCCTTTCGTCCCCAAGGAAGGATCTCCAGAAGGAGGTCCACTCAGAGGGCTCTTTCCTACAGGGAAGGGCAGCCAAGGGAGCTGCAGAGGGATGGAGAGATGGGGAACAAATTGTTCTCTCTTCAACAACCACCTCCATCCTCCCTGGTTTGTTATCATTGTCTATAGATCATAAGTTCTAGTCTTGCCTTAGGCATGACTTTCACCAGGAGATGGTGAGTTCTAGTCAGAGGTGGGTTCCTACTGGTTCGCACCAGTTTGGTAGAACCGGTTCGTCAAATCTACCGAACCGGTTAGAAGAGGTTCCACCAGTGGACCCGGAAAGCAGGCCACACCTACAGAAGAGGTTCCAAAAAATTTTGAAACCCACCACTGGTTCTAGTGCTATCTCAGGCACGAAAGTCAACTGGGTGACTTTGGGCCAATCACTAGGAGACGGCGAGTTCTAGTCACATCTCAGGCATGAAAGCCAGCTAGGTGATTTTGGGACAGTCCCTCCCTCTCAGCTCAGCCCACCTCACAGAGGAGTTGTTGTGGGGGAAAACAGGAGGAAGAAGGTGTATTAAATATATTTGCCACCTTGAGTTGTTTATATAGTTGCATTGGCATCCTTCAGTCTCCAAAGACGATGGTCTCGTGCTCTGGGAAGAGGTCAAAGCTGGAGTGTCCTCTCCAGAGCACGAGGCCTGGGTGGATTAATATGGAGGATAGACTGTTATCCAAGCAGCAGATCCCCCCTCTCCATGTGGCTGAAATAGTCCAAGGGAATGGCAGAGCCATTCAGCTGCATTGTAGGAGTTACCAGAACCTGGTTGTACACAGTCATGAACTGCTTCCGGGACTCCGGCTCCGGATTTTGCCTGGAGGTTGACTCTGGAAGCCTTTTCCAGGAGTGGATGCAGCCACAAGGCAGTGGAGGTTTGTCATCGGAGTATCCCTTCTCCTAGAAGATGGTTCTGCCGCTGGATCTGCCGTTGGGGCGTAGAGCCCTCTTCCGCCTTCAAACCCGTTGAGCGCGTCTTCTCCCGTAACCCTGGGAAGGGGCCCTTACGAGGTGCTCCCAGCCGGGCCAGCTGGACCAAGGTTTTTTAAGGAGGTGTTACTCCTCCATCACTCACCCTTTGTCCTGGCTTGTGACAGGCAGAGCCTGGCTTCCCAAACAATGGGCCCAGGATGGCGGGTTTTGTTGATATAGTATCAGTGGCATATGACATGAACACAAAACATTTCTAAATCTATTGGCCATTTCTCATGTGTCTAGTTGAAGGTAAGACCTCCCATCTTTCTGGATCCAAGAAGTCACTTGATATAGCTCTCTCTCTTCCCCCACCCCGCTCTCTCGTCTTCTCTAGGTTGAACCACACCTCTCGACCTTCCCGGATCATGCTTCATACAAGAAGGCACTTGAGGTCTTCCGTTCAGAAGTTCCTGTGAGGATTGGGCCCCTGGCTCAAGGCATTTACACCACAGCCTGTTAAGATATACGTAGAGGGAAGAAAGAGAGAGGAGGAAGAGAAGGCTGAACCACGAAAACAAATAAAAATGAACCCTGAAGACTTAATTGCAGATTTCTATTTTAGGATCGGAAATTGTTTTGTTCGCCTGATGATTAAACTTATTTTTAACCCGATGTGTTTTATTTGGTCTTTAATGTTTCGGCAATGAGTTGATCTGGAGGTTCAGAGTATGCACCGTGTGACATTTTTGAGACTACCCAGGAGCAAAATACAGTAAACAGAGGTTTGCCTTTCATATAGCGGTTTATCTATAAGGAATATATACATACGCATACTGGGCAAAGTCAGGCAATCAATCATCAACTACAGCATGGAAGCACACAGGGAGAGAGAGAGGGACGCCCTCATGGGGCCTCTCTTATATATACAGCCTCTTAAAGTCGTATCAGTCCAAAAACCTTGCTGACTCATTCCCTGCCTTATATCATTGTAGCTCTTAAAGCCTTTCTCTGAAAATCTGAATTCTAGACCATTTTCTGGAATCGTTTATCTCCCATTGGGAAACTTGCAAACCGGTTCCCGTCCCCCTCCAGTGGACAATCCTAAAGTTAAGTGATGGATTGATTAGATCACTGGTTCTCAACCATTTCTTCATCACAGCCCCCCCCTTGAAATACCTCTTGTGGCCAGAATAGGACAACTGGCCACAGCCAGCTTGCCACAGTCAACTCGCTTCTGGTCAACTTGCCACAGCCAACAATTCCACCATTCCATTTAATTATTTAAAATGATTTTTAAAATATTTAATTTTGGGGGGGCCATTTGCCTTTTGTTTGCATCCTTTCTTATTCCCCCAGTTCGGTGGACCCCCTGTGACGACATCATGGATCTCCCAGGGGTCAGAAGAACACAGGTTGAGAACCTCTGGGTTAGACCATCCATCCTTGGTTAGAGGACTTTTGAATGACCGCCTTAAGAGCTGTTAAACATGGTCAGCAAATCAACTGGTAAAGGATCCCCTCGCACATACGTGCTAGTCGTTCCCAACTCTAGGGGGCGGTGCTCATCTCCGTTTCAAAGCCAAAGAGCCAGCGCTGTCCGAAGACGTCTCCGTGGTCATGTGGCCGGCATGACTCAGCACCGAAGACGCAGGGAACGCTATTCCCTTCCCACCAAAGGTGGTTCCTATTTTTCTACTTCCATTTTTCGAACTGCCAGGTTGGCAGAAGCTGGGACAAGTCACGGGAGCTCACTCCGTTATGCGGCACTAGGGATTTGAACCGCCGAACGGCCGACCATTCTGATCGACAAAGCTCAGCGTCTTAGCCCCTGAGCATCCCTTAAATCAATTGGGGGGGGGGGGGGTAGGTTTGTAAATGCCCTGAACTAGAAACTTGAGTTTGTCTCACACACACTCAAGACCCCAAACCACAACTTGCCAAAATTCTCAACGATGTTGATAAGGCAGGAAGTCAAGATCAGGTGACTTCCAACGTTGGATTCTTCCATGCTTTGTAAGAGAGCCCTTTTGTTTTTGAAACCGCATCATGTAGCTTTATCTTCTTCCTCTTTCCCCAAATGTGTTTTCACTCCCTTCCTTCTCCTTTTGGCCTGGATGCTCCTTATCTTAGAGTGACACCCACTGGCAATTCTGAGAGCCTTGTGAAAGATTTTGGTGGACTGATTCCTTCCCATCTCTGACTTCTCGGAAGGGAGAAGAAGCAATCCAGCTTAAACCAAAACTTCCTCTCGGCCTTCCTCTTTTTCTCTCTTGGTTCCTTCCTTCACGCCGATGGCTTTTGAATTCTCTTCCCCCCTCCCCCCCCCCCACACACCTCCCATGGAAAATCCTCCAACAGTTGAACACATCAAAACAAATTAAGGGGTAATCACTAAAATAGGGAGAAGATTTGTGGAGCATCTTCCTTGTCTTTCTTGAAAAGGAAGACCTGAAGACAAGGGAACTTTGCAAATCTGAGTGATTAGTTGGGCTGGGAAGTTGGAAGAAGAGAAAGAAGAGAAAGGAAGGAAGGAAATGGGAAGAAGAGAAAGGAAGAAAAAAGGAAGGAGTTGGACGAAGAGAAAGGAAGAAAAGGGAAGGAAAGAAATTGGAAGAAGAAGGGAGGGAGGGAAGGAGGAAGGGAAGGAAGGCGGAAGGAAGGAAGGAAAGAAGGATAAAAGGGAAGGAGGGAAAGAAAGGAAGGAAGGATGCATGCATGCATGCATGCATGCAAGCAAGCAACATCAATAGCCCTTAGACTTATATACTGCTTTATAGTGTCAGCCTCTTGTCCCCCAAACAATCTGGCTCCTCATTTTACCAACCTCAGAAGGAGGGAAGGCCAAGTCAACCCTGAACCTGGTGAGATTCGAACTGCCAAACTGCAGGCAGCCAGCAATCAGCAGAAGTAGTCTGCAGTACCGCACTCTGACCACTGCGCCACCGTGGCTCATGGTGTATAAACTCAGACCAGCAAAGCACAATTAAAGCGGAACTTAAGATCCTATCAACATTTCTCAGGACGAGAAAGACTGTTGAACATTAGGGAAAGGAATGCATTCCTGTTCATTAGCATTTAGGGGTGGGGGTGGGGACTTTAAACATTTTCTAACCTCCAGGCTATCTCTGCATGGTGGGGCCGAGAATTCCAACAGGTTAATTGTGAGGTTGTCAATTGTGAGATGGGCTGTTATATTACGATAAGGCAGCGGCGCACAACACAATGTGAAATCTGCTCGTAAGACACACAGAAGGTTCGTTTTTTTCCATCTGGGGATGGAAACTGTTCTAAATCAGCAGTCACCAACTGGTGGTCCGCAGTATAATTATTTGCATTTTTTTATATTGCACTAAATCTGGGGTCCTCAAACTTCGGCCCCTGGGACGGATACATGCAATGAACGCTTGTGTTGCTGCAGAGTCTCCCCCTTCGGGGTCTTTTTGTGAAGGTCAGAGAGGGGCAGAAATTCTGACTTGGGGTCTGCTTCAGCCTCCTGGTGGGGGGCTTTGGGCCAAGGCTGGAGGGAAGAGCCGCTGGTGGCGAAGAGCTGGAGGGCCTCATTCCAGTGGGACTGCATCATGGCCTGGGACTGGCCGACCATCTCAGCCCGCTGAGCCTCCAGGCACCGGCACCTGGCCTTACAGGGGGTGCGAAAACCTGGGTTTAGAAGTTTCAAAATTATAGTGTATATATGTATAATTATATGCATATAATTATTTTTTTTTAAGGGGTGTGAGAATATATCATAAGCAATCTAGGGGTGTGGGATATAGAAAAGGTTGGAGACCCCTAAACCTCCAAAAGGATGCAAAGGACCAGCTGTCTGCAAGGAGTATAAATCCTCCCATTTGCCACCACCCAGTCAGAGCCGAAAAAACTTCTTGGATGAGAAGCGAAATGTCTTCAAAAGAAAAAAAAACAAGGAAGTCCAGTTGCCTCCTGAAAAAAGCAGGAGAGGCATAATGGGAGAGAAAGGGAAGTAAAAGATGGGGCAGATTTCTCACACCCACCCATTCATTAATTCATTGGTTCATTTGCCAAGTGTCCTTGGCCACATCCTTCTCTCTGAGATACATTTTGGATCCTTGGCACTGATGAAATTCATTCTTTTTTTTTACTATTGGTTCTGGGGGTGTGGCTTGGTGGGTGTGGCAAGGGAAGGATACTGCAAAATCCCCATTCCCTTCCCACTCCAGGGGAAGGATACTGCAAAATCCCCATTCCCTCTTCACTCCAGGGGAAGGATACTGCAAAATCTCATTCCCACCCTACTCCAGGGAAAGGATACTGCAAAATCTCATTCCCTCCCCACTCCTGGGGAAGGATACTGCAAAATCTCATTTCCTCCCCACTCCTGGGGAAGGATATTGCAAAATTTCAATTCGCTCCGCATTCTAGGGGATGGATACTGCAAAATCTCCATTCCCTCCCACTCCTGGGAAAGGATACTGCAAAATCTCCATTCCCACCCCACTCCAGGGAAAGGATACTGCAAAATCTCCATTCCCACCTCACTCCTGGGGAAGGATATTGTAAAATCTCAATTCGCTCCGCACTCCAGGGGAAGGGTACTGCAAAATCTCCATTCCCCACTCTGGGGCCAGCCAGTGGTGGTATTTGCCGGTTCTCCGAACTACTCAAAATTTCGGCTACCAGTTCTCCAGAACCTGATGAATTTCACCCCTGGGATATGTGGGCTGGACCCATTTCTAAAGGCTCCCTGACCTCTATGAATGAGTTGAATGATTTACTTTATTGTCATTGTACGTCTATACACAGTATACCCATACCACAAAATTCACATACGGTAACACCCAGAGACCAGGCCCAACTCCCATGACAATCCCCACTCACCAAAAAATTCCCCGATCCTAAGCCACCCAAATATTGTAATAATTTTTTCTTTTGTCTTTTTTTATTTTTTTCTGTTATGATATAGAGCAGTGGTTCCCAAGCAGAGCTGGCTGGAGAATTCTGGGAGTTGAAGTCCACAAGTCTTAAAGTTGCCAAGTTTGGGAACCACTGATATAGAGTACTACTTATATGATATATAAAGGACAATAATGTTTTTAATGTATAAGAGTGGGATGATTTGAATACTTTGGTATAATTGTACGTAGTGACCATTTCACATTAGAAAGATCTTTGTATATTAAACAGATCAATGATGATGTAAGGAATAATTGATATATACATGAATTGAAATACTTAACCACTGTATGGACGAATAATTAATAATGGGAAACCATTCTTGGAATTCTGGACGATTGGAGACATTATGGTCAATTGAAAATATGAATGCTTTATTATAAACCAATGGGAATTCTTTGTTCCAATCTTCGCTTTTCCTCCTTAGAGACAGGTGATACCATAATAGTTTAAAGAATTATTGTTATTTGATAGATAATTATGAATTCAAGGAAAAAAAGATTGTTACGAATGAAATGATATTAATGGTAATCTGAACATATAATGCTCAATGACAGCGAAACATTCAGCTATGTCAGTGTTTCTCAACCTTGGCAACTTGAAGATGTCTGGACGTCAAGTCCCAGAATTCCCCAGCCAGCATTCGCTGGCTGGGTTATTCTGGGACTTGACGTCCAGACATCTTTAAGTTACCAAGGTTGAGAAACACTGAGCTATGTTTAATGTAAACGAGTGATGTTAATCCTAAATTTAAGAATTGATGCACAAAAACCTGTAACCAAACGACATGCTTGATGAAATGGAGGAAAGTTGTTCTTTTCCTCTCTTGCTTTGCTTTGTATGTGTTGTTTTGTTTAAAAAGAATAAAAAATTATTTTTTAAAAAAAACTCCACGCTCCTAACCACCGCAAATATCTCACATACAGACCAAGTAATGATGTCTAACAGCTCAGTGACGGTGGCCCTTTCGTTTGCCATAATGCTTGAAAAGCCCCCCCTCCAAAAAAGAGAGATTTCACCGATTCCAAATTCTACTAAAGGTCACACAAGGGGCATTTGCACAACCCACTTAACCTGTGTGTGTGTGTGTGTGTGTGTGGCTGTACTCATTTTCTACCTTCGCACAAGGCACACAATCCTAAATTAAAGCAGTCCAGCAAGAGGTGAGCATTCCTCCACCTGTTCCCTTCCCTTTTTTTTTTTGGCACATTTTCCATTTTTTTACACTTTTTTGGTTGAGCGAAAAGGAAAGTGTGAAGAGGAGAATCAGGTCAGATGAGAAACTTTAGTTGGGGGTCTGTCTGTGGTCCCGCCTCTCTCTCTCTCTCTGTTCCTCCCCGCCCCCATCACCACAATTCTCCCCCCCACCCCCCACCTCCACCCCAGTGGTTCTCCGACAGCTTGCAACCGGCCTTGGTTTCAGATGGGAGCTGTGCAAACTCCCACAGGGGACGCACCTTCCCGGGCCCCGCTTACAAGCTGCTGAGCCAAAGGGAAAGTCTTAAAGAGGAGGTGCGGGAGAGCTGGCAGGAGGGAGGCAGAGAGTAAGCGGGGAGAGAGGGAGGGAAAGAGCGGGGGTGGGGGGCAGAGGAGAGAAGAAGGATTGTTCGCAAAGGGAAAGTGGTGAAGATGGGGGGAAGGCAGGAGAGAAGAGAGAAAGAGGGAGAGGAAAAGGTAGGAAAAAAG